>NW_010297867.1:0-11657 GCF_000700745.2 Antrostomus carolinensis
GAACAGGCTTCCCAGAGATGTTGTGGAGTCTTCTTCTCTAGACACATTCAAAACCTGCCTGGACGCATTCCTGTATGACCTACTGTAGATGATCCTGCTCTGGTAGGGGGGTTGGACTAGTTGATCTTTCAAGGCCCCTTCCAATCCCTAACATTCTGTGATTCTGTGAATTGGACCCTAAAGACCTTATAAATGTTATGAAAAGTTGAGATAATATTTTCAGCTGTCTATTCAATACAGCGGAAAACAAATAAACAAAAAACAACTGGTAAATTACTGTAGTCAGATTGAAACAATTTTTCACAAATTTCTCAGAATATATTATAAAGAGCCTTGAAACTCTCCCAGCATGTATTCAGCTTTAAAGTGGCCAAAGACAAGATGGAGATTGCATTACAGTTGCTCTGATCCTCACCTTTACAAACATTTCATTTTTGTTTTCCTAGAAGAAGAATAAAATGAATAGAGCAAAGATTTATGACATTGAATGTCATATCTGATTACCCCTAGAAATGCGAAGAATGCAATTTTTATGACTTTGTTTAAAGCTGAGCTATTTTTCATAAGCAAATATATCCAGGCCAGACAGCTTTAATTCTTAAGAATGTATGGTACACTCTGGTATAAATTTGTAAATTATGAAATGTTTTAGAATCAGTGTTTTCCTAAATAAAAGATTCTGCACAATTCTAGTAATTTCTGTTGTAATTTGTAATCATATTAAGACAATACTTTTTCTTAGTAATATGCAGGCACTATGAACCATTTGAAAATACCATTCATTGATAATTTACTTCGAGAGATATCTTATGGTTACTGTATGAAACCAAAGTCTATTTGTTATGAAATGTAAATAAACTGGCTTCTTTTTCCAGACAGTAGAATGAAGTTACATGGAAAATTAGATGTGTAAAGAATGTCTAAAAAATCTAACGAAATTCAAGGATTATTGCTATTAAAACAATATGTAATAGTTGTGTGTCTGGCATTAATTGTTATGTTCATTTTTGTAGGACAGAAAGAAATAGTCATATTTGTGTTACACAAACTATCTTTGCATGGCCAATACAGGCAATGATTTCAAAGACCTATTGCTTCCCTGCGAGATGCCTACCTCTATGTGCCGTGCATGTCCAACAGGACACTCTCAAAAATTTATTTTTTTTGACTCATGCATTATTTCCTCTTGAGTCTATTCCTGAACAAACACATTGTTTGTAAGAGCTGAGCAGTTGAGTATGTGAGAAGGCAAGCTCATACCCAAACATGTGTTCATGAAAGAATAAAAAGGATCTAAAAGTGTATTGATGTAGATCGTGGCAGTCACTGGAAGAAAGCTCTATTCTGAAAGCTGTGTGCACAGGCTTGTGTTCAGGATCACAGTTCTAGACATCATGTGTCCTGAAACAGTGATGCCCAAGAACAGGGACACAGTATTTTTATTTTTGGTTTAGTTACCAAAATATATCTATATTATCATCAAAATACCCACAGTGAAACAGTGAGTGTAACATATATTTTGGGAGTGAACATAGAGAAATATAGGTTTTTGGTTTTATTTATTTAATAGAAATTATGATATAATGAAAAACAGCTAACACTAATTCCCCTATCACACCTCCTGCCTATACTTTCTAGTCTATGTTTTCTCTGAAACCTCATTAAAAGACTGTTTACTTCGTATAGTAATTTTATTTCCTGGCAAGAAGTAAGCAAATTCCAGTTTCACCTACCACTGAGCAAAAAACAAAGTCAAAGCAGAAAACAGAGATAATGTTATCACAAGGTTTAATCTGATAAAAATCCACACTGCAAATCTGTAAAAATGTACTGCAAGTTACTGACAAAGTCCCCATAACTTAAAGCTGTAATGGAGCTTTGAGATAGAGCACACTTGAGTTTATCTTAATTATTCCAACTAGGTTTTCAGCAGCCTGTGGGCTCTGGGTACTTTGCACATCTTTGCTCTCAGCAGTGAATACAAGATTTCATTCCCCATTGCCAGGTTCCAGTAGCTGCCTTAGAGAAAGCAGCATCAAAGTCTGTAATCTTGGAAACTAGAAGAATATTGCCCACTGCTGTACCATAATTTTCCTCTTCTCAGCCCACTTGGTTCACCCAGGTTAAAAAGTTCATCCTCTCTTAAAGACAGAATCCCAACTTGGCCAGAGTTCTGAAGCAGATTCATCTGCCACTTTCCTTTAAAGTGAGCACACCTGGAAAAATGGAGTGAGTTTTCAGCCTCTGCAACAAGTTTATATTTGACCAAAAACTCAGAAAATTACTTATTGGATGAAAAAGATTAAGGTGTGCTTAAAAACAGACTTCCCCCTTGTCTTTATATCCTGACAGAATCACGTCCTTTGAATTTGGATATCAGCCGTCAAGTTTTAGTGGTTTGTTAGGTTACAGTCAACTTCACAACCTTAGTTGAGGTCCCTAGGAAACCTTTCTTCTGTCACCTTTGAGACCTCACTGTGTACACAACAAGGAGCCCAGTCTTTCTTCTCTACAGTAGGATTCCTGCTTGCAAACTTTTTCCCACTCTCTTTCTCTCTGTGCTGTCCTACTTTAGGAAAGTTTCTCTCCTGTGGATGTTTTTTTGCCTCTAAAGAAGAGAAAACCTTCTACTCCCTCCCATCAAAACTTTCCAAAAGTCTGGCACAAACTGCCATCAACTAAACGACCATCCTCCTTTCCTGTTGTGCAGCCCTGCCTTCTTTATGTAGCAATACACGAAAGAGTCAGCAAGTGAAGCAGACACCATTCCTGGCAGCCTACTTTCCCTGACCTCAGCATCAGATTGTTCCTTCAGAGTATTTCTTTTGTCCACTGCAGTGTAGCTAAAACATATAATATAAAATATTTAAATATGTAAATGAAAAGGTTTTTCTTGAGCAAACTGGTGGGTTTTCCCCACACCTCCTACTAATAATCAGGATCTTGTAATAGTGAAATTTTGATTTTTTTTTTTTTTTTTTCACAAAAACCCGCATGACATGAACATTGATTTAATCAAAACAGCCACTCCATAGAGAAATAAAATGTACCTCAGTATTAAATTGTATACATTTGGTATAAGATGACTTTTAGTTTGTTACACAGCCCTCATTTCACAAATTCCAGGAGAAAGAAATAATTTAAACATTCCTATTTCTTACTCACAGACCAGCTATTCATAAAATGTTATCTATTCAGGCAGAAGGATAAGTATTCGGTTAGAATAATAGTTGCTTATTTTTAGACATCATCTTGTGTTCCTGCTAGAACCTGAGAGCTGCAGTTCCATTAATTGGATGTGATTTTTTCTGGTAACTGATATTCTGAGCAGGTTAGTAGCTTCAGCATTGTCTGTCATGCCATACTATTGACATGTTATAAGAAGAACAGAAGTCATATTGTTGGTAGGAGTTGAGGCAATGGTAGGCAAAAAGGTTCAAAACAAGCTACTAACACCAAAAAACACAGGTGACGGGAAAGTTTGACATCATAAAAATCTTTGCACCTTGAGAACTGGGTCAGTTGAAAAATGTTCCTCTTGAGAAATCTTCTCTTCACTAACTCTTATATTCTCAGATTATAATGAGCACAGAATTCATATCAACCCAAATCCAACTACTAAGGAATATAAATTCCATATTGCAAATTTATAAGGTGAAAACACTTAACCTGGAGATGAAGTCTCTGGAAAAAATATAGTCTATTAATTTCTAACTGGAAATTTGAAATCTGCAGTTTTATTGGGCACTAGTAGTTTTGGAAAGTTCTTTAGCAGATGTGCAGATACATGTGAAGGATTATACCAAACAGACTATGTGGCTATAATATTTCAGTGTTATATTTTTTTGCCTACATATATTCCTATATCAAATCACAAAAGATTTGTTTGTTTGTTTCTGTAAAAAAGCACTGATATTTATATTCAACTCTATACCAATACATTTGATGGCTTCCTGCAAAATTAATCAACCACATACAGAATAGAAATCAATACAGCTCTGAAATATAGCCATGCAATACCAAAAATAAGCATGATAAAACACAGTCTATGCAGTTTATCTCTAAACACTTTTGAGGATTGTGCTAGCATTGCAAGGAGCAACTGGTTTTCCCTCTGTAGAAAGCTAAGGCTATGCAGAGGATCTTTGGAGTTATTCTAATTTATATTGATGTCACTTGGTGTTACATTGATGACAATTTGGTCCTATAATCCTTCTCTCCACAAGCTGTTTATATTTGCAACTTTGTGGCTGACAAAAATTTTATGCTTCTTGCAAGTACTCTGATAATATAATCAAAATTTGATTATATAGAAGAGTTCGGTTTAATTAAGTAGAAAATTGTAAAACATAATGTATAAGTTAGGATTGCTAGCTTTGAACTAGGTAATCATAGAAACCTCACCAAGAAGAGACTGTAAAGTCCCATGCCTGTTCTAATCATTAACTTAGTACTGAAGTTAAGAACAATGTATCTTCATCACAGAATTTCAGAAATAAAAATGTATTATTTTAGTGTTCATAAAAGCATTAAGACTCTGTATTACTGATCACTCGGATGTGACAAAAGAACATGTTGAGCTAACTCCTTAGGACAAGGTAGACAAAAGTGTTGGAAACAAGCCCAAGAAAGAACTGAGCATGCGCAAAGGAAAAGTACAACTAAAGGACACGGTGCCAAAGACTATTGAAGACCACCAGAAGATCATGACAACCACCAGAGAGAGAGAGTGCACATGAGAAAAGGACATTTACATATATTATTGAGTTCCTGGAAATGTAATGGATATGTTAATAACTTCTTGGAAAAGTAATGAATATGCATGTGTTGATAGTATAAAGCTTTTGTAGAGAGCCAAGTGGCACTCCAAGATAGGTGGAGTGATCCCCTGTGCATCTGGTGCCCTAATAAACAAGTGACTGCTTCTTAAGACTACATTGGTGTTAAGAAGTTCATTTCCCGGTTTGGGTGACATGTAATTTTTCCCCAATTCTGATGTTCTCAGCAGATATTTGACTTTGTAAGGACATATGAGAAAGCTTTGTTTGTCTTACAAAAAAGTAACTCTGGAGAAACTGTTAGCATAAAGCAGAAATAGAAATAATATTGCAAGGTATTTTCTGATATAATTGCGTAGTTTAACCAGTTAATTATATACGGCCATCATTCTGTTGATAGCCTCTTTGTTTTAACCAAATGCAAAAAACCAAAGCAAACTTCTGTTGAAATGGTGGACAATCTCAGAGTGCATTCTCAATAATAAAGTAAGAGTAGGTGAAGAAGGCAAGAATAAAAAGAATATCCAGAGTCTACTTAGAAGCATGAGTTAGGTGTTGGCTTTTAAGGTTTTATTTCTTCAGTTATTGCCTAATTTCTAGATTTAATCTTTTAATTATTATTATTTTTTGTGAAGGTTACATCCCTCTGTGTATTATAAACAGGCTTATATTCACCATGCTTGCAATTAAAGTTATAGGTTATTATTGATAACTGAAGTAGATTGTGCTTCCTTCTCTAGATGATTAAAGGTAAAAGTCTCTGTGATTGAAAAATAAACCTCTACAATGGGTGAAGGCTCAGAGGCAACAGGCATAGGAGATGTGCTCACAAAGCTGAGCCCAAGCAAGAACAATGAAGGAAGTGATCACGGCTATTGCAGGGGAAGTTGGACTTAGCTCAACACAAAGGGAACCAGCAGGTGACCTCTGTTTTAGATAAATGGTTGTATCAGTTGACTGGATCAACTAGCTATATCATTTGAGTGGATCTACCTGTTGTGCAAATTATTTCCCAGTGTTAATCAAAAGGCTATTAATGTCTTCTTGAACTTGCCAGAACAGCATGGAGGAAGTGTATCTCTGGTTCAACCCAACCCAGTGTAAAAACCAAACAACCCATAGAATCAGCATTGAAGAAAGCAACAGGCTTGAGTTGGCTTCAATCCATGTATTTCTTCCTGGTGTCTGAGGACGCTTAGTGTCATGACAGTAAGCATACAGAGACAATTAACAGGAATCTCATTTGTATTTTGTGTATTGCAGTTGCTGTATTCTGCTAAGTGTACTTGCATTGTAATTTCAATATATTAATGTATCTCTCTGATAAGTCAAAATCCTCTGCAATGTCAAATATCTACAACTCAGTGAACTTGGTATTAAGCATTAAACCGTTATCATGTTGGATGTCTAAAAAGCATCTGGTCTCATAGTATTGGATTCTGACAATCTGTTGGCAGAAAAGAGAGTTTTCTGATCATTTTAATATTCTTTCTTATATTCAGATAATTTGACTAGAAAAGTCTCTTGAACATTAGGTTGAGTATCTTCTTCTCTAGTCACCTACTGCCCACTCAAGACAGTTTCTAAACACTGCAAGAACAAGCTATGTTACCTGTTGCTTGAAAGGTTAAATCAGAACTACTGTTCTGATTGGGCACGTAAAGCAGAGGATAACAAGGGTTTTTTTGATAATATCAATCATGCAGTCCTGATATTTGCAAAATAGATAAAACGATCTCTCCGACATTACAGCTCTGTCAGAATGCAAATATTTTTCCATAAAAGTATAAGATTCCTTGACACTTTCAGTATGTTTTTTTTTTTTTTATCCTAGTGTCTGTATTACTTTTTAAACACTAGCTAATTATTCCTCTTAACATTGAAAAGACTAAATTCTGACCTCATCTGAAGGAAATTGTACCACTAAATCTTGCAGTTTTGCTGCAAGTTATACAATATTTGATGTGTATAGTTATATATAAAGACATAATTGCTGTAATTTAAATTGCTATTATGCATAAAAGTCTTTCAGTTATTTTTAAGACAGCTAATTCAGCATATTTTTTTTTCAAATTTTGCTATTAAGTTTTGCATTTTGTTTCAAAAAATGGCCATAAGTGGATGCCTCATAAAGAAGAAGAGTAGAACAGATATTTCTCATACTTTCCCTTTATTAGCCTCTGTTTTCCAACTATATCCAGCTCACTGAATTTCCTGAGCCTGCTAAATTTTCACTACTTGGTCATCCCGTTTTCCTTCTTGTCATACAGTAAGTAGGAGCTGTTTCTCCAGTTTAGATTCCAAGTGGCACTGTCTTTCAGACTTGCAAGATTTTCCTCTGAATTTCTTTAATGTCTCTCTGTATGCTTTCAGGGAGAAAGCATCTCTCTTCTCTTGCTATTTAGTAAAGCTTGCCTTATCCTAACCAGATGTATTTTGCATCAAAATCTGGCTTTAGTGATGAGTTGGGGAGTGTGCTAAGTAGCTTGCCAAAGGGTTCTCTATCTCATAAAACACTGGTGGCACAGTCTTCCAGCTCACAGTGCGAGTGCTACCTTTCCAATGTTAAAAATAGTGTAGAGTAAGAAATATTAGTCCCACTCAAAACCTGTCATTTTGGGAAATAACTGATCTGGTTCTGTAAGCTCAAAGGGGAGCTGCTCAAGGCTTGTGTGGGACACAGGGAAGAAGACCATTAGTTATTCTGGTCTCTTTTTCTATTTCCCTTTTATATGCCACAAATTACTACAAAATGGATGTACTCTCTTCTCTTCTTGTTATCCTTTTGTTGGAAGTGTTCTCCATATTCTAGCCTTCTTAAAATCCACCTTTCCACTGAAGAACTTCTTTTATGCTTTTCTTGTTGCCTCATAAAACCCTACATAGCAGTCAGCTTTTCATAAAATTAGCGGAATACTTCCCAACATGGATCAAATAAATAAAGTTACTTTTATGCACAGCAGGTCATGTTGATTATCATAGGACAAAAGCAAAACAAACAAACAAAAAAAATCAACTCTTTTTTCTCAAATGTCATACTCTTCATGAAATTTGTTAATGGAATGAGCTTGTAATATAACAGTGCATATATCTGTGATGTCACATGCTCTGTACAAAGGAGTTGAAACAAAATTATCTTTGGAGTTTTTATTTACATACATTAATCTGATTTTCTCTATTATTTTTCAGTAAGTGCTTGATTTATATTTGAGCAGTTTGTAGCCTGCTACAGTAAGATGCAATATTTCTAATATAGTAGTCTGCATAGTGTATTATTTGACTCTATGTTTACTATAATATATGAGGAAAAGCTATTTATTAATATAGTCACTTATAAGGAAGTCTACCATTTCTGAAACAAAAGCTAACAGTAAAAAATGTCACATGTGCACATGTCCCCAAAATTAAAAATAACAAGTCCCTGTAATTTCAAGAAGGTCAAGGTACATCAGTATACTACAGTTTAGTATAAAATCACTTGTTTGGAAGCTAAAAGATCCCTACAGGTTTCCACTTAAAAGTTAAACTGTTACTTTCTATTTAATAAGATGCTATACCAACTGAGAAAGAAGGAGAATTTTATAGAAATGTTCATTCCAGTGATCAGAGTTTTGATGGGCTGTGTGGGCTGAAATAAACGTCTTTTAGGAAGCCATATTATTTTCACTATTATGTTTTCTTTCATCATCCTTCTTTAAGAAAAATCACTGTTTCAAGACATCACATTGCTTAATATGAAAAATAATAAGCAAAGTTATATGAATCTCAGGAAATTTATAATTAGCATCGCTTTCCTAACTGAAATTCTTTAAGTAATTTTTACATTTGAAATTCTAGAAATATTATTAAATTGCTATATTTTCACAATTAGAAATTCTTGTCTAAATTTTCACGTCTGTTATGGGGATTTATGATGCAAGGTGGGAGTTATCTCTTTAAAAACATACATAAATTAAGAAACGAACAATATCTGAGCCAGATGTTTAAACTTGCCCTTGTAGTTAATGAGGAAATATGGGTTGTTTCAGCACAAAACTCTTTCCATCTTATCACCCTTACAACTACATGAAAGAAGGTTGTAGTGAGGTGGGTGTTGGTCTCTTCTCCGAAGTTACAAGTGATAGGACAAGAGGGAATGGCCTCAAGTTGCACCAGGGGAGATTTAGAGTGGATATTGGGAATAATTTAATCACTGAAAGGGTTGTCAAGCACTGGAACAGGCTGCCCAGGGAAGTGGTGGAGTTCCCATCCCTGGAGGTATTTAAAAGATGTGTAGATGTGGTGTTTAGAGACATGGTTTAGACTTGGTAGTGTTAGGTCTATGTTTGAACTCAGTGATATTAAAGGTCTTTTCCAACCTCAATTACTCTATGATTCTATGATTCTGGGCATCCTCAGTTGAATCATTTTCTAAAAGTAATATTATTTTCTCTGATGGCTATAAAGCAAACCTCAAATACTTAGCTCAGCTATAAATGTCTACACCATGGACATCTAAAATTGAATGAGATTACTCCCCATCTTAATGTACTGAGGAGTCATTAGATACCATAACGTCCCATTCCTCTCCAAGACTGGAAAATATTGCAATATATTCTAGAAAGGCGTGTGGAACCTTAAACCAATCGTCAGGAAAGAGCTTCCAATAATCTGTAAACTATACATGATAAAGAAGTTCAGTTTCCCGGTCACCACATATTTCTAATGGTATTGCATATAAAATGGTTTGTGTATCTTTCAATGTCTTAATATTTCAAATCAAAACAGACAAAGACAATTTTAGCATACAAAGAGAGAGGTAATCCATCTTTCTTTCTAAAATTCTCTATGCTGTAGCATTGAAGGAAGATTTCTGAGAGAAATGGAGGGCTCATGGTTCAGACGAGTTGTCCAATTAGTTATGCAAGTAAAAAAAACTGCTAAAATGAATGCAGGCCTTTTCTTACAAGGTATCTGTAAAGTTTTTTGTTTGGTCAAATGGGATTATTGACATTCATTTCTTAATTCAGCTGACATTTATCAGGATTCATATTTTAATCTGAATCCATAAAATGCTTTTTCAATTGAGCAGCAGAATAAAAATATCCGTTATTGACATATTTCTGTATGAGAGAGTATCACAGTTCATCATATTGCTGCTGTGGATTGTTGTACACAGCTGTTTCACCAGGGCAAAGTGAGTCCCAGGTCACGTCACTCATTACTGGGAGATGGTGTGAAGTGCAGAAGGGATGTTTTCCTCGCTCTATCTGGCACAGTGATTTGGACCGATGCAAACTACAGTCTCAGCATTTGATACTGAATTACTGCACTGACCTGGCCACAACAATAAACAATAGAGTACACCAAGTTTAGCTGGAAGGAAGAAATCTGCAACATGTCAGCTCATCTGTAAGGAATTTCAAAAATAAGCTTTATATTATCTTTAGACTTGAATCCTCTGCTTTATGTGAACCCTTCAGTTGTTAATAAGGAGTTATACTTTGATGTTTATGTGGCTACTTCTACGTTTTTTTGTATTTACAAAGGACTCATTAAAGATATATGTATCCTTACTTTCCTTCCATTTTCTTTAACGGGTGTTTGTCTTTCATATTTTTATTATATTTTTTGACTCATCCAAATATATATTTTTTTCCCCTTCCAGATGTCTGACATGCTTGTCTTTCTTCCAGTCAGGTTAGTTTTCTATCAGATTCATTTGCTCAGTGATACGATAGAAAGGAGAGTCCTCTTATGCACTGGAATCTGCCTGTTTAAAATCAAACTGGTAAAGCGACATTGCAACTAAAAATATCTCATTTAACAAAAGACTGTAACTTTATTATAGGAAAGCATTTCTAATACATGAATTTATTTGATGGAAGATTGTAGGATGCAAGTGGATTATGATGGAATTTTGGAGCTGTAATAGCCCTCATTCATCACTCCTCATGTAGTGGTAATGTCAGATTTTATCATGCAATCCAATCTCAACCTGATCAGTTCTTGCATAAGATACCTCCAAGGAAAATGGAAGATTTTACAGGAACTAGTGCTGTTGATTTATCTAGATATTCTTCACTGAGCCATTATCAAATTTACAGACTAACAGAGCATATGCAATTAGCTAGTGAAAAAAAAATTCTTTCAGAAATGATGGACTAGTGTTCATTGAATGTTAAAAAAAACCCCAAAAAACCAAAGTTCTACCAGCAAAATTTTAAGCTGTGTAGTAAGCTGTGTTTATTTCAGTACTGAGGTAAAAAATTCTAATTTATGGAATAAATAGCAAGACTACAAGTAATAGAATGATAATTAATTAGTGTAGAACATAGTTTGCTTCAAAGAGATTGTATAATAAACTCCATTGTAAAAGGTTCTCAATTTACAATATAATTGTTTTAAATGGGCCCATTACACAATACTACCAATATTTTCTTGATACATCAAGGATTAATAGTAAACAAGTCTTTATAGTTTTGTTTTCTTATAAGTCTACAAACTTTCAAATATATTACAAAACCACTCTGTCCTCTGATTTGAAGTATTCCTAAAGAGAGCTGCTTTTCAAAATGTCTTAATGGATTGTTGTCAAGACTAGTATGGTTATAGAGAACAACATCTTTTGGCTTCTTATTTAAGAGTCTTATCCCCTTGTGTATTTGTGGTGGGTTGACCCTGGCTAGACGCCAGATGCCCACCAAAGCTCACTCTATCACTCCCCCATCCTCAACTGGGCAGGGGGAGAAAAATATAATGAAAAACTCGTGGGTGGAGATAAGGACAGAGAGAGGTCACTTACCAATTACTGGCACGGGCAAAACAGACTCAACTTGGGGGAAAAAAAACTAATTTACTTTATTACCAGTCAAAAGCAGAGGATAATGAGAAATAAAA
>NW_010297868.1:0-3809 GCF_000700745.2 Antrostomus carolinensis
GTGACTTGGAGAAGGTGTTTTTTTAGCCTTACCGTTCAGCCGGGGCCCTCCTCCGTATCTCCTGTAGAAGAAATCAGCCACGTACTCCGATATCCTCTTCATAAGGGATATTTTATCGGGATGGAGTTTGCCATGTGAGCACAGGCAGGCTGTGTTATCTATAGGTTTGGGAGGAGTAGATTCATCCAGCCATTTCTGTAGCCATTCGAGAGAGATGAAGTCATAGGGGGAACCTGGGAAGGGGAAAAAAAACCAAAAACAAAACCAAAAAAAAAAACCAAAGCACAAAGAGAAACAAGCCCGTAGGTGTCAGCTAATCCACAACACAGCAGATGGCATTTTAGAATTACCCCAATATTCAATAATACTTTGAAAAATTAACAGGCTATTTTGGATTAAATCTCTCAGTGATACTCTCAGAATGAGAGTACCCAGATGAGTACTCTCAGATGAGTCTTCAAGAACTCTCAGATGAGTTTTCAAGCTTCCCCCACCCAATTTGTATCACACATTTAGGAGATAAGAAATTAAGAAATGCAAGAGCAAGCAATTATTTGGAATTCAAGCAATCGATATGAAACAGTCGAGCCCTCCAAGCAGGAAAGGGAATGTTTTCAGACTGATAAATCTTTAGGGGTTTATTGGAGAGCAGCCAAGGAAAGGGGAAGGATTTCTTATCGTGCATTGAGGGAAAAATAGACTATTTTAATGATGATCATACATTAAAGGCTCTTTCAATAACAGAGCAAAGCTCAGCGGAGTTAATTGAAAAATAAAAGGCAACAGCAGCAAAGAGAGGAGGTCAGTGTTCATCCTGTCCCTCCAGCACCCAAATATCACTGTTATTGTGGGCTGTTCTCACAAATCTGGGTGAGAAACACTCAGTTTTTCAGATTTACAGTGCAAACAGCAACTTGCTCAAATTTTTTAGCACCAGCACGGGTTTTTTTTAAACAGAGCAGCAGGCTCACCCTTGTTTGCTAAAGGAGAAACACCTTGCACGAAGCCAAGGTTCAGGAGCAGGTCAGTAGCTGCATGAGCAGGGAAATAAGTTTCGGGTGAGAACCCTGGATCTTAATCCTGAGGCTCAGTATTGATGGGGAAACCCTTCTGTGAGCTGGTTGGGAAATGAGGAGGAAATTAAACCTGTTCTGCAGAGTGAGGAGGGCAGAAAAACCGCGGGGAAATGTAATTGTCAGTGATATTTATCAAATGAAGATAAATCCTCAAAATGTTTCATATCAAGAAGCAACAGAGAAGTTAGAGGAAAATATTGTCATCTTCCAGCTTGCACTGGATCTTTGCAGAGCCGAGCTCCAAACCCTGCAGGATCCATCAGCAGGATTTTCATCTTACGCAACGTCGGCAGAGATACACAGCCCTGACCTCCAGAGAATTGCAGCACTGTCAGAAATGGTTTGCTAGTTTGGGATGAAAGCTGCCTCCCCCGGAAAGTAGGTTTTTTGGTTGGGTTTTTTTTTTTTTTGGTTTGTTTTTTTTTCTGGGACAAGCTCCACAAAAGCTGGCAGAAAAACGTGTCTGTACAGCTGCAGAGAGAGTCCCGAGCTCCTGCGGGATCCGACCCAGAGCAGCTCCGGGATAACAGCGCATCCAGCTGCACTAAGTGCCCTGCAGCAGGTCATGGGTGCCCTCAGGTCAGTGCTTCAGGTCCTGTCATCTTCAAATTGGGGCAGAGGAACTTTAGGTGCACTTGTAAAAAACCAATCTTTGTGTGATTGATTCCTCTGTTAGAAATGCCGAGAGCAAACAATTCTGTTTCCATTAAGGGCGAGAGAAAACACCGGGGTTGTGTTTCCTGCTCCTTTTCAGTGGTGACTCAGGGCAGATTCATACCTCCACCACAATTTGGATTTAATGATGACAAAAACACCACTCAAGACTCGTGAGGACTCGGCAAGATGAGCTGTGACACCCTCCTGTCGGCGAGTGAAGCGGCTGTTATCTGCAAAGCCAGGTTCAGAAACTGAAGAGGCAGAGACTGACGGGAGCCAGGGAGTCTCCTCTTCAGCTCCTCGAGTCTCACCACTGGGTCTGAGCATCCAATATTGTGGTGGGTTGATTTTACCTGAATATCAGGTGCCCACTGAGCTGCTCTATCACCCACCTCCTCAGCAGGATGGGGTGGGGAGAAAAGAAAATGGAACAAAAACCCCAAACTCGTGGGTCGAGACAAAAAGCAGTTTAATAGAAACAAAACAAAGCTGCGTGCACAGAAGAACAAAATATTTATTCTCTATCTTATCTTGACCCACGAGCCTTTCCTTATATTTTTTTCCTCTCCCCTGTCCAGTTGAGGAGGGGGAGTGATAAGACTGGGCTTTGGTGGGCATTTAGCATCCAGCCAGGGTCAACCCACCACAAATATTAAAAGCTAAATATCCAATTGTCTAACAGGCTACAAAATTACACAGATTATTTTTTTAAGTCTAAAATGACTTAGAGGACAGAAATTCCCCACGCTGGGTGGACAGAGCAAGCACCCCCAGGCTTGTTTTGAGGGAGATGGGAGAGAAAAACAAGGGGAAGGATAAAAATCCTTGTGCTCAGGTGACAACACACAAGGAGTAGTAGGAAAAGACCAACCCCAGTCACTCATTGGACAGACTATGAAGCTCAGACACAAGGTTTTGAAGCCCTGGCAGGGATGAACCAAATGATTTTCTGCTGGAGATCAGGTATTCTCATACCCTGTTACCTGCTGATTAATTCAGATCAACAGCTCCCAAACTTGCCACGAGTTGGCAATTTGAGACCAACCAGTGATTCTGCCTCGATGCCGTTTAACCGCTACCAAGAGGAGCTGCTCACCCAGCAGAAGAAAACAGTCACAAAGCACAGAAGCACACAAGGGACTGATGGGGAAGGAGCAGGAGGGAATTAGTGATGTTAAGAGACCATGAAAATGAGCAAAAAAAAGGAGAAAAATAGGTTAAAGCAGAAAAACAAAGAGAAAGCTGAAGGTAATGCCTTCCAGCGAAGCCTTCAGGCCACAGGAGCGAGTTGTGGGTTAGTTTTTACAAGACATTAATCACTAATCTTAACAACTGTCTACAACAAAAATACTAGCACAATATCTTACAGACCAGCTTCAGCGGGTAACCTTTTGTAGAGCTCCTTCACCTCCTCGTGTTTGATTTTGCCCCTGGCCACGCTCTGTTTACGCATCTCGGCCATTTCATTGCACCATTCCTCAAACTTGCAGTTATCGCGCTCTACCAGCTCCTGGAGAAAAGCTGGTGGGAAAGAAGAAGAAAGTAGTTATTTCAAGGAAAAAAACAAATAAAAATATGCCAGTTATGTTAATTATCCCCTTTATCTGGGGATAACAAGTAAACCTAAAAATTCCCCCACGCCGCTAGCGATATACGAGGTCTCTCCAAAAGCCAAGCACATGGATGTTGCTTTCTCCAATATTTCTGGTTGGAGATGATGAAATGCAACTGTCCCACATGATACAACTGTGGCTGCTCCTCCTGGAAGTGTTGAAGGCCAGGTTGGATGAGGCTTTGAGCAACCTGGTCTAGTGGAAGGTGTCCCTGCTGATGGCAGGGGGTTGGGACTGGATGAACTTTAAGGTCCCTCCCAACCCAAACCAGTCTGGGATTCTGGGATTAAAGACATGGAGCTACTGGAGCCAGTCCAGAGGAGGCCACCAGGATGATGCGAGGGCTGGAGCAGCTCTGCTGTGAGGACAGGCTGAGAGAGTTGGGGCTGTTCAGCCTGGAGAAGAGAAGGCTCCAGGGAGACCTTCTAGTGGCCTCCCAGTACCTGAAGGGGCTCCAGGAAGG
>NW_010297868.1:3988-5707 GCF_000700745.2 Antrostomus carolinensis
GTTGGATGAGTCTTTGAGCAACCTGGTCTAGTGGAAGGTGTCCCTGCTGCTGGCAGGGGGTTTGGGACTGGATGAGCTTTAAGGTCACTCCCAACCCAAACCAGTCTGGGATTCTGTGATTGCTGAGTGCTGGTAACTGTGTGAAGTGCAGCGGGGTTTGGTGAGAGGCCGCGGAGCCGGAGCACGGCAGGACGCTTTCCTGGCTGCTTCAATCCCTCCCTGTTATTCCTCTGGCTCCAACCATTTCTCTGCCTCCCACTGAGAGCAGTTCCTCTGAGCTGCCAAGGACTCGTCATTCCCAAGGGAAAAATCAAGAGCTTTTCACCCTACAGATACACCTGAAGCCTGTCCTGATGTGCAGCCCCAGTGATACACACAACCTCAGCCAGAGAGGGGGTCAAGCACCTCGCAAACCCAAGGGCAAAAAGCCCTCAGGAGATGGGAGATAAGCCAGGGCAGATCCTGGTGTCAACAGGAAGGTGAAGAAAAAATGGGAATTTTTGCTGTTGTCGATGGAAAAAAAAAATATAAAACAACAAACTAAACCTCAGCAGGGGAAAAAAAAAAGATAAAAAAGAAGATAAAACACTTCCCTCGCAGAGCTGGTGTAAGGGAGGGGGGGAAGCGCTGTTTATCTGAAAGCTTTTCCTATTTAGCAGGATTTTTGAAGAGCTAAAATATTTCCCAAAAGGTTAACACTTGTACAGCCAGAGAGGAGAATATTCACCTTGGGAGAACACAGGGTATTAAAAAACAACCAGCTTCACCCTTTCCATGAGGTCAGAACCAAGTTACATCTCTCCACTGTCCCGGAAAAAGTCGGTTTTTAAGAGCATCAAAGCAAAAATGCCACAAATTTACAGTTGCATGAAACTTGCCCACAACCACAGGGCTCAAGTGCTGCCCTTCGCTCCCCGTTCCCTGGCAGGTTTCCATGGGAAACAAAGGCAACCACAGGGCTGAGCAGGAATTTGGAGCTGGGTGGAGAAGCTTTTGCTGAGTTATTGTTTTGGGTAGAAGGGGTAGGAGGAAAAGGAACATAAGAGAGATCAGGAAACAGCCTGAAAGTGGAGATGTGAGGCAGGAATTAGCGTTAATTCCCTAAATTGGGTGGTTTGGAGGGTGGGTTTTGGTGGTGGTGGGGCTGGAAAATGTTTGGGGTTGTTATTAGGAGGGGGAAAAAAGCTGTAGGATTTACCCCCTCTGCATCCAGATACCATGGAGTCAATGAAGTCACAGCAGAGGTTCAAAGGGGACATGCCACCTCCATAGTCCCTGCTTTGTAGGAGAGGAAAGAAGGTGGAACACACCTCCATCACCAGGGGCCTAATTAATATTTCTAATGGAGTGGCACGTAAATGTGAAAGGATCATTAAATCCAGAGGCCAAAGCTCCAGGGATCTCTGCCACCCCCAGTCGTTCTGAAGCGAGACACGAACCTGCTCGTACAAAACTCCCCTTCAGGGCTCCCCATCCTCTTCTTTTCACGCCGTTTATTCTCAATACAGCAAAGATGAAGCACTTGGAGAAGAAACCTGACATCTGTCAGGATTATTCACCTCCAGCACAGCGTACGTGCGCTGCTGCTGACATTTAACCACGCTGTCCTCCTTCGCTTCCAGGAATCTGAGCAGTTCCTGCAGGATCTGGGTTGTGAATCTCACAGAATCACAGGGTGGTGGGGTTGGAAGGGACCTCAGGAGATCATCCAGTCCAACC
>NW_010297868.1:5876-8862 GCF_000700745.2 Antrostomus carolinensis
GTTTGTGCCCATTGCCCCTTGTCCTGTCACTGGGCACCACCCAGAAGAGCCCGGCCCCATCCTTTTGGCCCTACATTTCAGATCTTTATAGACATTGATCAGATCCCCTCTCAGGCTGCTCTTCTCCAGGTGAACAGTCCCAGCTCTCTCAGCCTCTCCTCACACAGGAGATGCTCCAGGTCCCTCATCATCCCAATGCTCCCGCTGCCACACACGGTTCTGGGTGGGATGATCTCCTCCTAACCCCTTCCCATCTCATTTTGCTGGTTAAGATAGTGAGGTCTGGGGTGGGATCACCAGTTTAATATTAATTAAGTGGTAGGAAAGCTCAAGGGATTCACTGGTCATGACACCAGCAGCTCATGGACAGTGGACACAAAAGGAGCTTTGAGTAAAACCCCAACTCTTGGCTCACGTGGAGCATCACAGGATGAGATGGTGAAGCCAGGAGAGTCAAAGCTCTTGTAGCACCTACCTGGTACTGTCAGAGTCAGGGATTTCTCCCGGGTCTGCAGCCTGTAGACCAGCCTGGGATCACCAGTTTAATATCAATTAAGTGCTGGGAAAGCTCAAGGGATTCACTGGTCACGACACCAGCAGCTTTGGGTGCTTATGGCCAGTGGACACTAAAGGAGCTTTGAGTAAAACCCCAACTCTTGGCTCACGTGGAGCATCACAGGATGAGATGGTGAAGCCAGGAGAGTCAAAGCTCTTGTAGCACTTACCTGGTACTTCCACAGCCAGGGATTTCTCCTGAGTCTGTAGACCAGCCTGGGATCACCAGTTTAATATTAATTAAGTGCTGGGAAACCTCAAGGGATTCACTGATCATGACACCAGCAGCTCATGGACAGTGGACACTAAAGGAGCTTTGAGTAAAATCCCAACTCTTGGCTCACCTGGAGCATCACAGGATGAGATGGAGAATCCAGGAGAGCCAAAGCTCTTGTAGGACCTACCTGGGACTTCCACAGCCAGGGATTTCTCCCGGGTCTGCAGCCTGTAGACCAGCATGTAGGCATTGCGGGAGCAGTGAGTCCCTTTCCCGCACTTGGGTTTCCGAGTCTGGGATTTCGAAGGTTCCGCTGTGGTAGAAAAAAAAATAAACCAGAATAAAACACACAAAACCAACTGATTGATTCTCCCTCAACGGGACAAGTTTGCCACCTAGCTGGTTTCTCACTCCCCATCACCCTCTGCCAAGTCTCTCTGTGCCAAGTGCTGGGCTTGGCATGAGGTAAAAATTGTATCCCAAAGATTCAAATCCCTCCAGCGTTCCTGGAGGCAGCGTAATTCAAAGGGACTAAAATTAGGAGCCTGTTCTGAACCACCCAAGAGCCTTTCTTCTCTCCCCAACTAAACCTCATCCAGCCAAAAGTAGCTCTGGCAAAAACATCTTTTCTCCCCTCTGGCTCTTGTTTTGGTACCCTGACACCAAAAAAAAAACCCCAAAACAGAGTCAAATCCTCAGGGAAAAAAATCTTATTGACAGGTGATTGAAAAAAAACAGGTTTTAGGGAGCGAACGGCCGCAGAAAAGGTCATTCCAGAGCAGGAGGGGGTGTGATGTAAACTCGTGTCGCACGAGTTGTCCTTTCCAGGGCTGCCAGGCAAGGAAAAAACACTTTATCTATAGTTGCAGCTTCAAAAAAATCAACTTTTTAATTAAAAAAAAAAATAAAGGAACGACCCTCCACAGTCAAACTCTAAATGGAATATTGAAATATTAAGAAAAGTGTCCATCTTTTCCCCAATTCTGGAAAAATTCACATGTTTCCCCCACCACACGACCTGGTGGACTTCCTAGTCCCTCTTTATTTGCATTTGCTCCAAATATTTTCTAAATTGTTCCCATCTGGGTGGCTGTGGTGGTTTTAGCTTGGCCAGCAGCCAAACACCGAACAGCCGCTCACTCAGCCTCCTGCAATGGGACAAGGGAGAGAATGGGAAGAGGAAAAGTGAGGAAAACTTGTGGGTTGAGATAAAATAAATTTAATAATTAAAATAAAAGAATAATTAGAATAATAATAACTGTAATAATGGAATATTGAACTGAGTGATGCACAGTGCAGTTGCTCACCACCCCACCAACTGATGCCCAGCCGGCGATCCCGGAGCAGAGACAATCCTGAAACCACAATCATGAACCCCTCAAAGATCTGAGGGAATCTCCATTAATTAACTGAACATGACATGACATGATATTCAATATCCCACTGACATATCCAAAGCCAATTTGGGTTACTAATGTTAATATTCTGCCTTTCCCTTAGTCCTTTGCACCTGCAATCTGGCAAAACACAAAGTCCTTTGACTTCCAGCAACAACGAAAAACATCAGTACGTTACCAACGTTGTTCTTAGAACAAATCCCACGTTGAAACTGAAACACAGCACTGTTCTAGCTATGAAGAAGAAAATTAACTCCATCCTGGAGACACCAGGACAGCAGCCAGGCTGCAGGACTCTCCCCACAGCAGATCTTTGCTCTACCTTACCGACCTTCTCCTGCTGTTGCATGCATTGGTAACCAAAGAGTCTCAGTTTTGCTTGGAGTAGGTAAATAATATCAAGACTTGATAAAAATATGAAGGTTCCCAGGCTATAGTGGCTTCTAAATGCACTTTTATTCCTCAAGCAGCCTTGTATTTCAGCAAGAATATTTACTTGTGGTTAAGCACAAACCTTTACAGGCTCGAGGCCACAGCGGTTTATTCCCATCATATTTTGCTACACTGTGTGACTCGGCGTTAAAAAGAAACACTAAGAAGCTCTTTATTTCCTTTCAGGGCTTATTTTTCTCTCTCAAACCACTAGATGTCTAACCAACTTCACAATTGGGTTGGAAACAAGCAGGAGTCAAACATTAACAGGCTGATAAAAGCTGCTCCCCTGGCAGCCAGCGTTTATCTATGTCGCGATGAAACACAAGAAGGTGTTTATCAGGAAAAAAGAGCTGAAAAGAATCACAGAATCACAGGATGTCAG
>NW_010297869.1:0-13642 GCF_000700745.2 Antrostomus carolinensis
GAGTATCTAAATTCTAAAGCAATTTTAGGTCAAATTTTAGCATTTAAGAACCAAACTGGAACACAGAAGGTTCCGTTTTAAATATTAGAAGAACTTCTTTACAGTGAGGGCAACAGAGCACTGGAACAGGCTTCCCAGGGAGGTTGTGGAGTCTCCTTCTCTGGAGACATTCAAAACCCACCTGGACGCCTTTCTGTGTGATTTCATTTAGGTTCCTGCTCCGGCAGGGGGATTGAACTAGATGATCTTTCGAGGTCCCTTCCAATCCCCCAGCGTTCTGTGATTCTGTGATTCTGTGTAACTGGCTAGAGTAAAATCTATTTGAATTTACAGGAACATCAGAGGACACAGGAGATGGAAGCTCCGTGTCTGTCTGTCTTAAATTACTGGGCAACTGCATTCTATAGGATGTAACTTGGGCATATTGCACACCCCATTCAAAAGCTGCATCCAAAGAGAAAAATTTAAACATATCCAACAATTATCCACAGCCAAGAAAATATTAACTGTTAGTACACTGCTGAAAAGGGAGCAGTGGAGAGGACAGCTAACAAACTTTTTAGCTATCATCAAAACATGAGTTCTCACTGTCTTTTGTGAGGACAGGTAGGCACCCTACTGCTGTTTTTACAGCATTGTGGAGTAGTAAGTGCGTGCTGGTGAGTTTGAAAACTGGAGGTTATCTTGTAAATAAGCTTAGCAGGAAAGAGGAGAAAAGTCACTACAAAAGCCATCTTTAGGAACTCAAGAATAAAACTTCTTGAAATCTTTAGTCTGTCATATTTGAGACCATTCATATTGTAAATAGACTGGATATGGAATTCCTGTGCCTGCACAGATTCAAGCAGGACAAGTGGATTTCAGACCATGGAGGGGGGAATTAATGGATGCTTATGTTTGCTAGTGCTGGCAATAGCTGGTTTGGTTTCTCAAAGGGATGTGAAAGGGAAATGATCAGCAGCAGCTTTCAGTAGGTATAAAGCATAAAAAAAAGGTAAAAAAAAAAAAAAGGTAGTTATGAGCTATTAACTGGTATGAAATTTGACCCAATTTGACACCTTAAGCCTGTTTCCTAACTCAAAATTCACCATGTTGGATTCCTTCCACTTATAGTACTTCTGTAAAAGCCAGACATCTGTATTTCTACTACAAAGTCATCATCTGACTGAACATGTGAGCTAGGTTGCAACCTACCAATGTGGAGCTTGAAGCTTATGGTAGTCAGTGTGATCATGACGATATGTGATAGTCATCACCTTTAATAATGTCAGCTGAAGTCTTCTTAGAGCTCACAGCTTTTGCCAAAATATCCTAATCACTGGGTTACTCTCTGTCACTTGATTTCTCTGCCTCTATGAATGTTACATTATTTCCTGCACTTTGACCGAATAATAGGAGATTAAGTAGAAGATGTAATGATGCACCCTTTTGCTTGGTTGTTTGAACACATTCTTCAGAGGAAGAGAGTTCAGGGTTGGATTTGTCAGCATAAAAGATAGTTGAACTGATGTTTCACATATGGTGGGAATCTTCCAGTACCACGAGGTTACTAAAAAACTCACAAATTACAAGAAATTAGCTATTACTATATTTTTGTCAGTATGCTGTATAGGCTGCCAGTACATCCAGTGGTACACCTACACTCTCTGCCTCTGACAAAATTCTAGATCCCCAGAGGGATTACAAGGAATGAGGAATCTAATTGATAGGACCAGGTTGATCCATACATACATGAAGAAAAGACACCTTAGGTAGTTTTCAGATTTGAAGTGAAGAATTACTAGCATTTAGAGACCTTCTGTCTCTAAGCACTTAATGAGTGGGAGGATTTCAAGTTGCAATTTTGGACTTTGGATCTACAGTCCACCTAAATCCTATTCTAGATTTGGCCTGTAATTCCTAAATGCCACGTCTCTTTTTGTATGGCCTTTCTCTAACTGATCTTTCTTAATTCAAACCGTATCCTGTTTCTGAGTAAGTATCAAATAGCACAGCGTTAATATATCCCACCATTGTGCATGATCATGATTTTGAATGGAGAAGTAATTTGAGCACTGAATATCTTAAAAAATGCCAAGGAAGTCTTGCATAATGCCAGCTTCAAGAGAATTAGTGGGCTATGGTAAGAAGAAACATTCTTGGCATCTCACAGTTTTGATCCCCTCGGCTAAATCCTGTTTACTTTTAACCTTTTATTAGAAAATGTAACTCTTTCGCTTGCCTGACAAAATAAGCAGAAATTACTAGTAACCTTTAGTTAAATATAATACATCTGCATTCTTACAATTTTCATACTTAGTTTTACTAGCTTTGTCTACCCAACATTCCTATCAGAATGAATTCTAAAGTTGAAAGTATCACTCCTGTTTTGCATATGTTATAAGAGAGACTATGGTCGTATCAGCCCAGCATTTTTAGAGTGCACAGTGCTACACAGAGAAAAAAAGAATACAGTCCCTGTTTCAAAAATACTGCTATCTAGGTAAAACAGAAAAAACCCCAAATCTATAGTGGATTAATACAGCTAAGTCAACACAAAAGCAGTTAGTAATTTTTTTTTTTTCTTGTTTCTGCAGATCCAGAATAGTTCTCTAGTCCTCCGTCTGTTTGAGTGCACCCTTTAAAGTGTTAGGCCTTAGTCCTAACCTGCCTCATCTGCCTGTAATGAAGATTTTCCATCCTCCATTATTACCCTAGAATTAGAAAAAAAATCCAAACAATGATCAAGCATTATTGTCACACAACTGTCAAATTGAGATTAATAGCATTCTTGAATTTTTTTTTCAAAATTTTAAAATTCGGAATATAAAACAAAATTAACTGATCCAAGGAATAAATAACACACTTTCACATCTAGACCCACCTACTCTGCTTCATGATAGGCCGCGCTAGACATGCTTGAGTTAAAAGAGGAAAATAGATGCAATTATCTTCTCTGAGCAAGAGAGGGGCCAGGCAGCAGGAGCTGGATTCTTGCAGAAGCAGAACTATTTGCTGCCACCTCCTCAGGGGAACTGGCATCTGTGCTGTGGAGTCACTTACTCTCTGCTCCTGTTCAAATCAAATGGGTGAATTTAAATGACCTGTGCCTATACATAATTATGGCTTAAGCTCCCCTTCTTGACTTTGCATTATAAGAAATGAAGATCAGGGTCTCAATATGCAGATGGTGAACAGCAGAAATACTTTTGTGCTAGTGGAATTTGTGTGCTGAAATTGTTCACTGCCTATGGCATTTCAGCCCATCGCCAGAGCATTCTAACGTGCTGTGTTTGTTTGCTACAACCATATTCAGCAACTTCATATGCACCTGGTAATATACCTTACTAATCAGGTTTTGGTAAAACTTTAGAGGAAAGGGTAAATATCCATCCAACTTTAGTCATTGAGAACTGTACTTTGGCGTCATGATCCTCAATGCCTACTCTCTCTGATTAACTCACAGAGAACTGGTGCAACAGATGGCATATAGCCAACCCTTCACTGTACTTCTAGGTTTAGAAA
Organism: Antrostomus carolinensis; assembly: GCF_000700745.2. NCBI lineage: Eukaryota > Metazoa > Chordata > Aves > Caprimulgiformes > Caprimulgidae > Antrostomus > Antrostomus carolinensis. The sequence goes on from NW_010297869.1 coordinate 3,505, forward strand.
GAAACAATGGATCATGCTGCTCACAAAAAATCTCCTTGTCCAGATAGATGTAATCCTGAATATAGAGCAAAATCCTTCCTTACAAGAGATGAAAAAGTAAGCGTCAGAGAAAGAGAAAGTAACCCTGACAGTACCTTCAGGGAAGGGAGAAAAGTGGAAAGCCCACATGGAAGGATAAAATGGAAATAGAGCTGATGACTGGAAAGAAGACTTCATTCTCACATTTTCATGGATCTCAATGGTTATTCTCCCTTCCCTAAAGTTAATCTCTAGGGTTATCCTCTCATGTCAGCCTAACAGCTCCTGATGTTCAGACTGAAAACCATTCCAGACTCAAGTGTTGAATGACATTTTGAGTCTTCTCTGACATATATCATATATATCATATGCATCATTCATCTTGATTTTGCCAGCAATTTATTTACTGTTCTTACCTCCTTCTTATTTGAACAGGACGTCACTGTTTTATTTGCCATCTGTGAGCTCCATATGGTCACAGCTAATGAAAGCAAGTAGTCTAAAAAAGATGACACCATTAAATAATCTTTGTTTGATTAAATATACACTATACTTCTTTTAGACTATCTTTGCCATCATTAAATGTCAAGATGGATAGTCTTCTTGCATTATTTGAAGACCACGGGGTTTGGGGTAGCTGAAAAAAATGTTGGCTGTCAAGTTACAACTCCAGTGAAATTTGCAAAAAGCTCTCAAAAGTTAAGTAAGTCCTTTATCTGTTTCACCCAGATAAGACACATTCATATTAGCAGCTTTCCCTGAATCTCCAGCTCCATTAGAAACATATAGGAAGTTGGTGGGCAACCATAGTTTTTGTCTTCTAGCCTTAGACACTTGGACCTCTCAATCCATAGAGTTTACATCTGACTCTGTGATCTTGTTTATGAACCCACTAGTCTTGGCGGGATGACCAGCATGGGAATCCTCTGGTGTGTTCTCAGGCACCACAAGCACAACTGTGTTTCCATGCACTTTAGAGCAATGATCAACAACAAAATTGGCTGCATGTCCCTTTTCCTTCTCTGTTTCATCAGCATCCTTTGCATTTAGTAGACAATAAAATATTCTTAGGTCTATATCTAGTAATGAGTCCTTTCAGACCCATGCACTCTGCCTTACCCCAGAGGAGCTCTTAGCAACCAGAATAGCATCTGCAAGGTGTCCTGGTGGAACTCTCTGAGGAAGCTGCTTTTTCTGAATACTCGAGAGGAGGCCAGGATTTGCTCCTGATATATTTTCACACTTTAGGGATGTAATTAAGGCTGGATTACATCTGTGAAACTCCATTAAAGCTCTGGCAGTCATAGTCAAGACCTTTTAAGCCAGTGGGTTCCCAAGTTTTATTTTTATAAATGAAATTGAAATGGATGCCAGCTTTATGTGGCTATAGCACTGCTACTGTACACATGAATAGTGGTTTTAATGATTTGTTAAAATCCCTGGTATGTTGGATGAGGTTTTACATATTGTTTCAAAATAGATTAAATGAAAATAATTAAATAATGTATTGCTTTTACAATGCAACTAAAAAGGCTATGTAATTAGAATGAGAGGTAATATACAATATTTAATTGAGGTCCTGGTGTTCTTTATAATGAAGTTTGCGTAATTAGTGGGATGATGACTGAGTACTTATTACTTAGTATGAGTTTGGTGTTCCATTACACAAAACATCAATCACTGTTTCCCCATGACAGCTGTTACGGCAACGTCTCTCATTTTCCCTTTTCCTGTAACTCTGTTTGCACATTTGTGGAGTTCCCCCAATTTTTTATTAAGCTTTTCACTATCTGCCTTGATTGCTTTGACAAGTGAGGCCAAACTCCATTGTGACCTATATAATGTAGCATGAATGACTTCTAAAAAGGAGGTTTATTTTTCCTTTTGATAAAACTCCTTGTAATAAAACACATGCTGCAAAAATGGCAGGTTTAACAGATTTTTCAGCACAGCTGTGCATCTGTAAAGTGTTTATAATATGCCTATTTATTATATAATTTTAGAGGCCTTTTTGTGTCATCTGGGAAGCTTTTTCACAAACTCTGTTGATGGGTTCTTCTCATGCTCACCCCTGCTCTTCAAGAATTGAGGCCATAGGAAAACATTATCTGAGATTGCCTGACCTGATCCTCTCAAGGGTTTTGAAATGCAAAAACTGAGTTAGTTTGGTGTTTAATTGGGAGCCAATGCTGAAGAAGTGTTTTTCTTGCCACATTTTTGTTAGCAAAGAGTCTATTCCTCTGAACACTGTCTGCAGTTTCTCCTGTATCCATAGTCATTCTGAACTTTATTACAATGAGGGCAGGTCGCTTGTAAATGGATGGGTTAGCTGACTGGCAGTACAGCCCTTCTTTTTCTGGCTGAGAAAAAAAGGTTTCTTCCATTTCTTCTTGCTATATATGTCCCCACTAAAGACATGTTAGGGAACAAGCCAGAGGTGTTTTAGTGACCATGGAATAACTGCACTCTAACAGTAATAGAAAGGTAATTAACTGGTTCTTCAAAAGTTGAGTACTACTCAGCATTTCCTGACTACATTCAAGACAGCTGTTCTTCGCTCAAGATCTGACATCATCCAGGCCTTGAGGACTGACACAGTGTTCAGGGTGAACATGAAAAATGACAGTGTTTTATCAGTAAAATGAACATGTAAGATCATAGCATCTCCTTGCTAGCCAGCCACTCCAGGGCACCCAACAGATCCTGTTGTCTGCCAGTTTTCTATCAGGTCATTTAATGGCCAGGCTGAGATCAGTAGGCATCCCCTTAAGCCACTCACTAGTAAAGGACAAACCATGTGTATATGGTATAGCAAAAAGAATATTTATCAGCTGCAACAAGGAACAGTCTGCTGTGATACCTTGTAAGATGCGAGGACACATATACAACTTCAGTAACTGGCTATTGTATTGTGAGTAGAGGTAAAGAAAAGAGCTAGGTAATTGCTATCTGTACTGAACTGATCATAATGGGGAACCTAGTGGCTCTGCTAACTGTAACCAACAACATAAAAGTCATTTTTAGATGCACAGACCTAAGTCTAACATCACAGCAACATCTTTATAACACTAAGAAAAAAGGGAAAAGGCCTTTTTCTATACATACAAACATGCTAAATATAGGAAATTGTTCTGTCCTTTACCTTTTTCTTCCCTTCTGCTAAAGAAGCAGGAAAAGTTTGATTAACATAAGAACTGTAAGTGGCGCTTAGATAGCACACTTGGTCTGAACTCAAGCAACCTGTTTTTTTAATAATTTTTCTTTTCTTATTTTTGTTTGCATATTTTTATTCCACATTCAAGGAACAGTAAAAGACAGCCTTCTTGTACAAGAAGGCATTTTCATGAGACAAATGAGGCCTGTAAATGTTACCAGTTTGAAGCATAGAGTCAATCCTGAAAAGACAGTGATCTGAAGTTGCTAGCTTGTTTAAGCTGGGCAAATGAGTAAGGAACCTTCTCTAACAAGTACTGTTGCTTGTGCTCAGATGGACTCATATAGACAATTTCATTGACTTCAAGCTAATTTTGCAAGGTGCTGAGTGCTCTCGATCCTTATTGATTTAATACATGTTTAAAGTATATGGAATACAGGAAAATAATGAGATATAAGATGAAGGCAGAATATATTCAGGAAGAACATTGAAGGTGAAATGAAAAAGGAAAGAATTAAAAAAGGGAAAGGGAATAAGGCATTGGTCAAGTTTAGTTTCACCTAACTTGGGTGACCTAAAAACTAGATGTGTAGCCTGTGTTAATTCTCCAGATTTTTTCCACAGTCATGAAGAGAAAGTGACACCTCCACAGAGATATTAATCTTTGAAAATTATTTTAGGAAGGAATGAATCACCCTTCAGGGCATCTGTGTCTCTCCACTGAGTTTAAAGGGAGTCTAGGAAATACTATGGAAATTTTATCTGGGAGATAAATGCATTAATTTGAAAGAAAACAAATCAGCTATGGAACAGACCAGAGCATAGCACTATTCTAAAGAAAAACTGATTATAAATTGGTCATATTTTTTTATTTCTTTTAGGTGCTTTATTGAGCTCTAAGGTATAAAAGATCTGAAATGTGTTTTCACAGAGTAACACTAATTATTTTTGTCTCTAGCCCCACTCATTTTTAATCAAATGAGCCTAAGTGTATTAAAGTATCTGAATGCCCATCTACAGAAAATAAATCAGCTGTTACGTGCTAGAAGAGTATCACATGCAGTCATAAGCATTTACATTATTACCATATAATCCATGTTAGGTGTATCCCATAAGACTGGTAAGGCCTTCATCGTGGGCTATACCCATAGAAGAGCTGAAGGATATAAACCAGGATTTTGATCACACATAATCTTACTTTACAATCATTAAACCTCCATCCAATTGTAGACATATTTTCTACCTGATTTCTAACAGCTTGCTCTGCAGTGTCTGTTCTGCAGAATTATTCCCATCTGAAACATCAGGTGCATCATTCATTACCAACAGATACCTATAAATAGATGCTATGAAGCTGTCTGGCCACTTACTAATTAGGTGTTCCAATGACTAATTTTCAAGCATCTGGATACTAGCCTGGTATCAAAGACTCAGAGGTAGAAGCTTAAGAAGAGGTGTCAAAAAAAAATCAGTAAGGAGTCACCTTTAACTAACCACTAGGAAAGGGCATGAGTTGCGGAGTAGGAGAAAGCATGTGATTGGACAGGGTAATGGTCAAAGAGGCCAGAGGCAAGACACAACAAGACACAAAATGTTGCCCCTGACAGTTGTGATCATAAAATCACACTGGGAGGAAGTGTGTAAATGGGCTCAGAAGCAGAAGACAACCCTGTGACTGCCTCAGCCCAACCACCAGCTCTCTGGTCCTCACAGTAAGGGGTTCACAATGAGGACAGCACAACTGCCTTTGGGACTTCCTCCAAGAGTTGCTCTCTACTGATTGCATAAGTTTTGTTAAAGTGTGTTCAAGTGCAACCTAAGCATCTTGGCCACTAGTTGATTCCAGCATCTCCTGAACTCTGGATTGGCAGGGTGTTGGAGCCTGTTTCTGCTCCCTTGTAATCTTGAGGAGTTTAAACCTTAGTGTCTCACTCCCATTGGCCTAAGAAGACATTTTTAGCTTAGACTGAGTGCAGGAATCCTCTTCCCCTTCTATTGAAGCTATAGCAATATCTAGGGAAAAATAAATCAAGATTTCTATAATTAGAAACACAGGGAATAAATATAGTCAGATGAAAAAGGACGGTTATCTGCCTGGGAGCTACAGGCCTGTTTTGGCTGAGAAAAAAACATAATCCTATTTGCAATGTCTTGAAACAGTTTGTATCTCTCCCATATACTTCCTTCCTGGGTGAATGCCCTGATTACTACATGAAGAATCAAGATTTTTCTTCTGCCTTTTCTTTCTGAGCCTTGAATTTCTGAAATGAATTCTTAACAGCCCAGTAATCCCAAACTAATTCTAGCAGAAAGGCTGAAATATGTATGAATATTTTCTCAGACATGGCCTTTTTTGCAACCCAGGAATCTCATCTGTGAATGGTTCAAGAAACTGATGTTTGTTCCAGGTGTCCAGCAGTGTGCTGCTCCTGGTCTCCAGGAACAGTAGAGCCCTCCAGCAATGCAGTGTGCATGCTCAGTGGGTAGTGCTGGACCTGTGTAACAGCTGAAAATATCAGAGTGCACTCTGGGATATGCTCACAGTTCAAAACACATTAGACCTAATGCTTTTTGCAGGCGTTAGGTTTACAGCTCATGCATCACAGATATTCTGGGTCTGTGCAATAAGTATGAGGCTGCCTGAAAAAAATTAGCTTATTGAGCACTTCCTAAACGTGATACATACAGTGTACTGATCCTTGATACACAGACATTATTCCATGTCAGAATATGCAGTAAAAGGTTATCTTGGTTTTCCATCCCAAGGTACAAAAGTCTCCCCCTGTGGCAAATGGGAATGTAGCACAGACCTGACTGTTCCAGGAGCAAGCCTTACTATGTAAATTGTTATGCTATGTAACCTGTCCAGGAATAATACCAGGAAGCTGTGTTCAGACTAAGTGCCATGACTAACAATGGTAAGAGCAGGAAAAACTAAATTTCTCAGAAAGATAACTGAGAAGTCATTCTTATTATTCCTAGTCCTTTAGAGATATTATGTCACCCTTTAACATTAATTTTTTTGTTTCTGAGAAATTCATACCTTCAGAAGAAATCTTATTACATGAAATTTTCCCTCTTACTGATTCACCAGCATCAAGGATGCTGACACTTTCTCTCCATCCTGAGACATTCTCCATCTCCCTCTGTTACAAATTCCAGTAAGAATAATTTAGCAATCTTTTCTATACTTGCACAGAAGACAGCAACTTGAGGAAAAGAGTGGATGAGTGGTGACTCTGCAATCATGATGTCTGCTTATATCCCTAAGTCAAATTTATACAAACTGATTCCTCATATCCACCATGTTAGCTTGTTAACTTTGAACAGGCCTCCAAAACCTGCTTCAGTCTGGCATCTTACCTCATTTCAGATCCTCTTCAAAACTCACTGAAATACTAAAGCATACCTTTAAAAATAATGGAACACGAAAATGCTGTGCCGTATCAATGGTACCACATGTACATCTTGGTTATCCTACAACATCTAAAATGTTGTGAGACATGTACATTCAGTTATCATGGTTTCTTACCACATGTCCAAAAGGTAGTTGTCTGAGATAGTTAACCCTTCATAACAAGTAAAGGCAAATAGGCACCCCTGACAGGCCAGTCGTTTGATCCACACTTATCTGAGGCAATATGAACCTCTCAGTGACCGTCTATTTTTCTGCACTGATTGGGAAGGGAATTTAAGGTAGATAGGTTAGGTCTTCTGTATAACTTCCAGATGCCCATCTTAGGACAAATTAATCCCATCTCAAATCTTAGGTCAGTCCCATTCATATTTGAGTTAAAACTTCTTCATGAATAATGCAACAAAAATAATAACATCTGGGTTACCTAACTGTCACAACTGGACAATGCACCTTACTCTGCAAGTTCCAGTTAGATCCTGCTCTTACATGCATTGGTCCAAATAGGAATATAACCAGTGAGAACACAATAAGTCTCCAAAAGTGTTACATTCCAGACTAATCCAAACTGCACAGTGTAATACAGAGAGTTAATTGCAGAACAGTCCAGCTGTTTCATGGCTTCTTACTGAATGGGAATGAAATTAAACAGTTCACAATAATTTACTAAAGAATAAAATTGTTTCAAAAAGCCCTTTGGGGACTGAAAATAGATCCTTTTCTTTTAATGCCTGGAGGCTATGAGTGTTTTGGTAGCTAGATCACTGACCTCATCAGGGGAAGATCCAGGCCCAGGTTGTTCTCTGAGTCATAGAAGGGGCTTTCCATCCCAATACCATCACAGATCAGGCAAAGCTTATTTGAGACAGCACTGGTATCTCTGACTTACTTCTTCTTCAGCTTTAAAACTCATCCACTTTACTATAATCAATTAGTTCAATTTCATTCACCATATTATAAGAACACAGAAAATATTAATGGGACTGTGTCATTGAGATCAGGCTGTTTTTGTGTAAAATGCAAGGTCCTTGTCACAGTGGGATATCTTTATAAATGGCTTGTGTTCCTAAAGAAGATACTGAAAGGATTGATATACTTTGAATTTAAAACCAATGAAACTAACCAAAGCCGATCTAGAAGAAAAGATATTGTTGGTTTGAATCAAAGCAGCAAGAATCAGCTCTATCAAGGAAATCCTCATGCTATAAAACTAATCAGGTAGAGGTTTGGGTTTGTACTTTTGTGTTGAACTGAGAATATTACAATATGGAAGCCTGTGCAAAGCTAATTTTGAAAGTTCAGGAACTGGTGGATGGTTTGGAGAAAGGTCAGCTACACGTAGACTAGAAAGGAAGGCCAATAGGTTTTAACCTAGTCTATGTCTTCTCAGCCATATTTTCCCGCATTATTAGAAAAGTAATATAATATTTCCCAAGCCTTTTGAATCAGGGTGTGATCTAAAGCTTAATAAATTACTTTGACAAAATCATACTAATTTCAGTCGATTAGAATCAATCTTTACCTTACCTGGCTTTTCCTAAAGCATCCTTCCCCAAGTCTTACTTTCAAAGATGTCATCTTGCTGGATTGAGATTCAGAAAGAAACCAGCACATAAAGAATTTCAGCAAGCACTGACCAATTTGCTGTCAGAAATGAAAACACACTTATTTTTTCCTGGCAAGGAATCCAGACATATGAAGATTCAGTTGAGCTTTTTCTGAGATTTTAGATATATACAGATGAATGCAAAGGGTAACGTCACAGCAGTGTAACAAGTAACCGATCATCAACTGAGCTGTGGTAACTGTCAGTGTGCATGGACCTAGGCAATTATAACAGTGAAGTAAAATATTTTGCCTTAAATGTCCCTGAGAGTATGGGAGAACATTGCCCTGCATCTCAAGACCTGACATGTAAGGTGTTGGAGATGTGTTAGATTCAGTTCAGAAGTGCACATCCTCTAATCCTCCTGAGTACAGAGTACCTGACCATAGCTGGAAATCTGGGCCAGGCACTTTCACTGCCACATCTTTTATTTCTTTGGTTCATTAGTTTGTATAAAACTACCAGGCAATACTAATTAGACTGCTAAAAAAAAAGAAAGGGTGAGAGTAAGGAAAGATTAGGAGGGTGCACTGCATCTTGTAACATCAGGATCAGTTAACTGTGAAATTACTGCTTATCACCACTATACATTTTCTATTACCCTATGGACATTTTCAAACTCACTATGGTGCTGGTGGAAAAATAAACTTTTTAAAGCTGCAGGTTTAAGTCAAGGTTAAGCAAATATATATGTATGTATGTATTTCAAAATAAAAACAAATAAATCAGAAGCTTTAGCTATATTTTTACAGCTTATGAAAAAGTATGTAAATTCAAGGTAATTATTTTCTGAAGATGAACATTTGAATAAACAGAAATTTGCATTAAGAAATCCAAGCATTCTAAACTCTGTCCTACATGTGTGTATTAAGAGGCTCTATGAAGAGTGTCTTATCGTCCCTAACAAACAATTCCCCCTGCACTGTGCACAGCTTGGCCAGACTCCAAATCCTGTCCCAGAGGGTGTATTTTCCAGTGGATATAAAAGGATTATATTTCTCCTTTAAGGGATACATTCTGCACATGATTAATTACCACAGGGATGTGGCATTGATCTAGTCAGAAAACTGTATTTTAGAAAAAAGATTATGAAGTGTTAATTCACAAAAAAAAAATAAAAAAATCAGTAATTCATTAAAACATTCAAGGGTTTTTCATGTATTTATTGTAATAAAATCAATCATTATAAACCTATGATATATGATAACAACACAGATGACATACATACTTACATGGAAATAGTTTGTTGACTTTTGTACAGCACAACAGATCTAACATTTTAGTATTACCAAGTGTCTCAAGAACAAGAAGCCAACTAATGTTATTCTACAGTAGACATCTTGAATTAAATGAGATACATAGCTAAATATCAGAAACATGTAACTATTCACTTTTTAAAAGCCATTCTTCTGTAATAGCAGAAGTTGTAATAGCTGATGTAGTTGAGATAGTGGTACTCTTAATTTTTAAAATATTTTTACGGTTATGCAAGATATATGAACTATAAAGATGTCACTATGCTTTGTTATAGGAATTAGCATATGAATAATGAAAAACAAAAGATCAACATCATCTCAAAGTTTTCCCATAAAATATCTTCAAATTACCTCAGAATGGTTTACATAACAAAAAATCAAACTATATATCAGAGCCTAAATCTTCTAATAGAAAGTAGCAGTCTACAGGAAAGATGAAAGAAATACAGTAATAGCGCATCTAACTAAATAACGTTAATTCAAGAATGGAGTATTGTCCTAGTCTATTACTGCTCTTCATTTTTTATCTGATTTAATTCCCACTGAAGTTGATGAAAAGGTTTCCAATTACTTCGGTGGAAATGGGATCAGTAACTGTATCTGTTAGTAGATGTGCAAACTAGAACAGAGTTGTTGGCCTAAACCAAAAGCCAACAGAGTACAAGCCAGTGACCTCAGCCCCAGACAAA
>NW_010297870.1:0-16197 GCF_000700745.2 Antrostomus carolinensis
GGGCTAAGCGACCATGAAATGGTAAAGTTCTTGATTGTTAGTGAAGTAAGGAGGGGCATTAACAAGACCACTACCATGGACTTCCAGAGGGAAAACTTTGGCCTGTTCAGGACACTGGTTGAGAGAGTCCCTTGGGAGACAGTCCTGAAGGGCAAAGGGGTCCAGGAAGCCTCAGTAAGTTTGCAGGTGACACCAAGCTGGGCGGGGGTGTTGATCTGCTTGAGGGTAGGAAGGTCAGCAGAGGGATCTGGACAGGCTGGATTGATGGACCGAGGCCAGTTGTACGACGTTTAACAAGGCCCAGCTCCCCGTTTCTGTAGTATTGCAATGCTTCAGGCCTGGGGAGGAGTGGCTGGGAAGCTGCCCAGCAGAAAAAGCCCTGGGGGTGTTGGTCAACAGCCGGGTAAATATGAGCCAGCAGTGTGCTTCAGGTGACCAAGAAGGCCAATGGCATCCTGGCCTGTATCAGAAATAGTATGGCCAGCAGGATCTGGGAAGTGATTGTGCCCCTGTACTGGGCACTGATGAGACTGCACCTCAAGTACTGTGTTAAATTTTGGGCCCCTCACTACAAGAAGGACATTGAGTTGCTGGAGCGTTTCCAGAGAATGGCAACAAAGCTGGTGAAGGGCCTGGAGAACAAGTCTTAAAAGGAGAGGCTGAGGGAACTGGAGTTGTTTAGTCTGGAGAAGAGAAAGCTGAGGGGAGACTTTATCGCTCTCTACAACTCCCTGAAAGGAGGTTGTAGTGAGGTGGATGTTGGTCTCCTCTCAAATAACAAGTGATAGGACAAGAGGGAACAGCCTTAAACCTAAACCTCCCCCTGTGCCAGGGGAGGTTTAGATTGGATATTAGGAAAACAGTTCTTCACTGAAAGGGTTGTCAAGTATTGGAACAGGCTGCCCAGGGAAGTGGTGGACTCACCATCCCTTTAGCTGATTAAAAGACACGTAGATGTGGTACTTGGGGACATGGTTTAGTGGTGAATGTGGCAATGCTAGGTTTATGGTTGGACTAGATGATCGTAATGGTCTTTTCCAACCAAACTATTCTATGATTCTATAATATTAAGGAGCAAATTTGGAGCAGATCTTCACTTAATCCTTAACAAATATATGTGTGAAATGTTGAGCTGAATGAGCTGAATGAACATGAATTCAAGGGTACTAATAATCTTCTATTGTTACTTGTATAATCAAAGGAACACTTGAGGATGTTAAATTTCAGTCTATAAAATTATGAAAGAATAATATTGCCACAGGGAAGATTAAAAATAGAGAAGAACCATCAAGCATGCTTGGTCATGTTTAGTCCCTGAAAGTATTGTAGTTCTCTGTAATAAATATGAAAAGAGTATAAATCTATTTTGCAAAACCGAATAATACAACTTAAGAAAATTGGTGATGTACAATATCTAGGACCTGATATGATAAGGAAAATAATACACAGGGGACAAGTTCACTTCCAGGGGCCACTCAAAGTGAAGTGCAAAAAGTATAAGAAGCATTTAATGACTCAAAAGGTCAGTAAAGAAGACTATATTATCTTTGATATACTATAAAGGCAAGTTAGTGATAAAAGAACCACAGAACAATTTCACATAGATCTAAACATGTACCCTATTCTTACATCCATGTAACTTATGGTTACATAAGTGTGCTACAGTGTGTGTGATCAGTCTAAGTCAGGGTCCGGAAGAGAGGACTTCCTTCCACTGCTACAGAATCTTAGCTCTTCATCTCAGTGCAGTAGCTCAGCTCAGTAGCATGGGTGTTCTCAGTTCATTTTTTGCCAGTGTGACCCAAGAGCACTCACCTATTCACTGGAATATTGGGTAATTCAGGTTGCAAGGGATCTCAGGAAGTCTCTCGTCCAACAGATGCAGAGTTAGCTGTGAGGTCAGACCAGATTGATAGGGCTTTATACACGTGGATCTTGAAAACCTCTGACAGAAACTATATATATTCACAGGAGATTGACCAATAAATAATATGTTTCTTGAGAGAGGAAGAAACTATTCAGGTAGCAATCTGGATTAGGCCAAAAAAAAATATCAGAAAATATACATATCTGGAAACATTGAATGTAGGTTTTGTAAAGATTCATCAGAGGCCACTGAATTAGATATCCAGAGAAGATATGAAGACAAATGTATTCTTTTCTTCTTAGGTATAGTAATTAATTTTACAATAATGGAAACAAATCCATTGAATCTTTTGAAAAGCTAATAAACAACAGACTGCTAAAGTACCTTTTAATCAGCAGTAAGAATATTATTAATATTCAAAAAAGGAAAACACTTGACATCTATAATCACAAGAGAAAATAATGTCCAGTATTGTTATAATAGTTCAAAACATCATATATATCTACTTTGTAATTAAAAAAACCCAGAAAGATAAGGACTACCTTTCAAAGGGTCTGCATTTCTGAACTTATTTATGATATAAATAATAAATACTTGCAGTTACACATATGAATTGTAGCTAAAAGAAAAGGAAGTGAAAAAACAATGCATGTAAAATAATTTAAAGCCTTGAATTAAATTACCACTGAGTGCCATATAATGTTCAAGGCAGTGATGAAAACTTATCTGGTAGTATGGTTACTAATTACTCATTACTAGGATGGTTTCCACCTGTCTTTTAGCTATCATCAAGCCTATTTTAATTTCTGTTAGCATTTCTACAGGGCTATTTTAAATAATGTACCACACTTCAACCTGTGAACTCAACTCTAATACCAATCATTGCATTTCATCAGTGACAGCAGTGTAAAACAGTTTTGTAAACTACTCTTTATATGGTAAAGGTTCAACAAACAAATTAAATGCACTATGTTGAGTTTTATTAACAGGTATCAAATGACTCAGACCCATCCTTCATAAATTTATATAAAGAGAACTGATACATAAATGCAGCATATTTTTACCTGTAATATATTTCATTTGCTTTCCATAATGAGATGGATGGATGAGGAATTGGTTGGATGGTTGCATCCAGAACATAGTGGTCAATGGCTCAATGTCTAGATGGAGATCGGTGAGAAATAGTGTCCCTCAGGGGTCCATACTGGGACTAGTACTGTTTAATATCTTCATCAATTACATAGGCAGTGGGATTGAGTCCACCCTCATCAAGTTTGCAGATAACACCAAGCTGAGTGATGTAGTTACCACGCCTGAGTGATGGGATTCCATCCGAAGGGACCTAAACAAACTCAAGAAGTGGGTCCGTGTGAACCTCATGAGGCTCAACAAGGCAAATGCAAGGTCATGCACCTGGGCTGGGGCAATCCCCAGTATCAGTATAGGCTGGGGGATGAAGGGATTGAGAGCAGCCCTGTGGAGAAGGACTTGGGAACATTGATGGATGAAAAGCTGGACATGAGCTGACAATGCGTGCTCACAGCTCAGAAAGGCTACAGTATCCTGGGCTTCATCAAAAGAAGCATGGTCAGCAGGTCAAGGGAGGTGATTCTGCCCCTCTGCTCTGGTGAGACCCCACTTGGAGTATTGTGTCCAGCTCTGGAGTCCTCAGCACAGGAGGACCTGTTGGAATGGGTCCAGAGAAGGGCCAGAAAAATGACCAGAGGGATGGAACACATGAAGAAAGGCTGTGACAATTGGGGCTGTTCAGCCTGGAGAAGAGAAGGCTCAAGGGAGACTTTATTGTGGCTTTTCCATACTTAAAGGGGGCCTGTAAGAAAGATGGGAACAGACTTTTTAGCAGGGCCTGTAGCAATAGGACAAGGGGTAATGATTTTAAACTAAACTAGGGTGGATTCAGATTGGATATAAGAAATAATTTTTTTACAATGAGGGTGGCAAAACACTGGAACATGTTGCCTAGAGAAGTGATAGATGCCCCATCTCTGGAGACATTCAAGATCAGGTTGGACAGGGCTCTGAGCAACCTGATCTATTTGAAGATGTCCCTGTTCACTGCAGGGGGTTTGGACTAGATGACCTTTAAATGTCCTTTCTAATCCAAATGATTCTATGATTCCACAAATCACCCAACATTTATGTACAGTGCTGCTTTGCTATAAGGTAAAGTATTACAACTGTGTCATCCAAAACAAAACCCTGAAACATATGGGGAAAACACTTAAGGAATCAAAAAGAAAAACCGTAAAGCAGTACCATGATGAAGAGTCCCTTATCTTTTTGAACTGTATCATCACAAGCAAGCTGAACCTTGTTTTCTTCAGTAAGAAAGGTTTTTTTTTTATTTTATTATTTTTCTGCAAGTTATGTAACAGGGCATTACTGTGACTTTTAGAGGAATTGAGCAAATGTAACTTTGAAAGCATTGATAAAAAATTACCATCTGAATTTAATGCAAAGATCAAAGACTGAAAAAATAGGCTAGTTTTTTCATTGAGAAATCAACGTATTTCTAACAAGTTCGAGGAGTAACTGATAACATGAAAAACAAGCAAATATTCATAAGCAGAAGTTATACATGATAATCCATGCAAGGGTTTTTATGTCTTAATAGGAAAAAATTAGAAGGTAAAAAAGCCTTGAAAATATTCCAAGCGTGCCTAATAATGATAACTGCAAAGTGTCTGATTTTGTTAATCTATTAAAATGACAGTAATGTCCTGTGTCAACAAATGGTTAAAGAGTAGATCCAGGCAAGTAAGTAAATTACTATTTGGGACTTAGGTGGAACTGAGGTATCTCGGAACAATGAGATTAAAAAATCCCCGTTCATTGTCAGCCAACACTGGTGAAAACTGAACTCGGCAATGGTGTGATTTGTAACCATAGATGTCTGGTACCGTCTGATGCCCTAGAAACTGTTGCATAGAGCCAGAAAGGCATGGCCCAGCATTCAAAAGAAACTGGCACTGCTCCAGAGAAGCAACTTGATAACCAGGTAGGACATCACAGAGCATCTCAAATAACACTGACACCTATGTCTAAACAACAGGATCAAGCCCATATGTTTCAGACTGTAGATATTTTGAACAAATTGGAGATTATTCCTAGATCACTAAAAGTTAGTGCTGACATGGGAGTTTGGTGTAAACTCCTGTTATAGTCAGTGTAAATCTAGGGTGCAGTTCAGTAGCCCACACATAAGTATCTAATACCATTTGAGATGCTCCAAGATATTTTTTCCTGCCATTCACTTGCTATTTCAAAAGCATGAGCATAATCTGGAGAGGTATTTGACTGACCAAAGGCCGATATCTTTCTCAGGGTGAGATGACAAGCTCCTCTAACTCCAGTGCCTGGACTGCTGGATGAAATCCCTGAACATTTTTGGTTTTAGCAGGAATCATCCAGTCTAGGTGTTTTAGCAATCAAATATATTTAGGATTCAAACCCCTGTATTTAGGATTCAAAAATTCTTTGAGATTTTTTATTGTTTAATCATGACATCACGTCACTCACATTTCAATCACAATGACTTATTTAAAATAACAATCTAAATATTTTATTATAGAACTGTTTAAGTAAGAGGTGCTGTCTACTCCTCTTTGTACAGATGTGCCTCTGTTTCTGAATGTATGGGTGGATATACTAAACTTAATAAAGACCATTACTGAATTATTAATGATCACTCTGATGGGAACTCACACTGATATAAAAAGATTTGTATTTCAGGATTCATAGGTGGGGGTTTTTTGTTGCTTTTTGTTGTTTTTTGTTTTTTTTTTTTTTTCTTTTTAATCCATTGACCATTTAAGGCAGCAGAAAAATAATACTAGAAGAAAAATAATAGCAGTCAGAAATGCAGTCTAGAATCAAGAAAAGGGTGAGCTTTGGGACTTCAGTCTCAATCTTATTAGGTATAGGTCCTTTTTAACACAGTGTTCAGAGTACTGATTCCAAATAGATTCAAACCTCAAACTGATTTCATATGAGAAAGAATAAACTAATTTTTTTTAAGTAGTTAAATATTGCTGAATTTTATGTTATTTTTGACACGTATTTGCTACTGCACATTTCTTAACACATATTTCCCAGTTCCTACCTTTGCACTCTTTCTCCACCAGTAAGATGGAGATTAGAGTCCTTGCTAATTGAAGTGTGATTGCAAGGCTTCCATTAACTGGAGCATATAGGCCATAGATGTGGACTGCATAACTTATAATTAAGAAATATCAAGGGGTTGTTACTCCTTTTAGAAGAGGCTGTCCTTAGCTCTGCATGCTGAGTTAAAAAACCTCAAGGGTTTAATTGTTAGAAACAGCATAAAATAAATTAAAATTGTTGAACGGTTTCAAGAGCAGCAGAACCGGATGAGTTTAATTTGCATGATCATTAAAAATGAATAAAGCTATGGGTTAATCATACAGAAAAAACAAAGAGATAATGCAAATTAGAGGGCATAAATATAGTAAAAGAAAGAAAAAATATAGATTGGAATAATACATAGTAAATAGAACATTTAATATAGAACACATTCAGAGGACTCTGAACTTAACATCCTGTGAATAATCAGTCAAGGAACTTATAATGAGTACCTAAATATAATTTCTTTACCTTTAGGATGACAAGGGAAGAAATTAGTAAAATAAAATTGTACAGTATCTTAAAGAAAATTCAGAGATCAAAATTGGTGAAATGTTATACACTGGAGAAAAAAAGCAAAAATCCTATAATTTGGTGTTGCTTTTCAAACAAATAGATGGCAATGTGTTAAATAATTAATATACAAAAGACTAACTTTATATATTACTGAAATCCATTTTTTTCTGTTTTTTTTTCTAAAATATCTTCCTTACCTTTTAGGACTGCATTTAATATAGTGAATATTTATAAAACACAGGAAATTAGAACATATATAAGCAATCTGAATATTGCTCCTGTTCTTGTTTGTCTCTGGTATAGAGAGAAGTCCAGTGTCAGCACTTAACAAATCATAATGATTACTTTTGTGGAAAGTGCTGTGAGATTTTTAATGACTATAGCTGATAAGAGCCTGAAATGGCAGATCGTGAAAAGAGCAGAGTCTTTAAATTAGGTGGTTAACATTTTGAGTCAGAAAAAAAAAAGACAGAGAAAAACATGCCCATGTTTTGTTGAATCTAACTTAACCAACTCTGAAGTGAACACAGCGGAAGGATAAAGATCTGCTGACTGTGTGATTCTGGTATCCTTTCCTATAATATTCAGTACATTATTTTTCACATACACTATCATAGATTGTCTTTTAAAACTAACAAAAATGAAGTTGTATATCACATCTTATGATTTGCTTGTAGTGCTAGGCTATCATAGGTAAAAAGTACATGAAATTCAGACAATAAACATGTTTTGTTTTGTTTTTTTTTAATGTTATTAGGTTTTTTTGTAAATATGCATACCACACATATGTAGTCAATAGTGAATAGCATACAACACCAAATACTGTATTTATAGGTTAAGAAAACAAACAAAACAAAACAAGCAAGTAAGTAGTACTTTTGTCCAAGTAGAACCTTAATATCTCGTTAAAACCCCATATTTTTCTCTGTATAAGTTTAATGCCTATAAAGCATTACAAACTATTTGTGAGTAGAGAGTACGTGCCATGAATTACATTATTGACCAGGAATCAACTCTACAGTGTTTATTTGATCTTGGTTCTCAGTGTAACTATTTGTAAAGCAAGAACTAGGAATATTTGGCAAGTATTTAAAATGAGATATCCCTAGAGGTAAAAAAAAAAAAATAAAATAAAATAAAATATATATATACTTTCTGTTAAAATAAAAATATTTAAAAACAAACAAACAAAAAATCCCCCTGAAAAAGTTTTGAAAACAGGTGTTTCTTAGAGAAGTTGTTGTAAGGATTGGTCTAAAACAGTCTCAGAAAGGGTAAATTGGTAAATCGAGAGCAGTCTTAGGAAGCAAACAAAACAAACCACTTTCTTTAACTATTTTGATTACTAAGGCACTGAATCTATTTGAAGGTGTCGGGGAGAAAGTTTTCTGAAAAGGTATAATCAGTGGCTCTGCTGCCACTGCTAAGCTGACTTTCTCTGTCCTAAGGTTGTGTAGCATTTTGGACAGTGCTATTTTGATGACTGCATTCACAAAGGAAAACAGTTAACAGGGTGTGCTCAGACTATGTCTACTACTCAAGCTTGGTTGAATGTAATTATAAATATTGCCATCAAACAAAACCAAAAGACTGAATGCCTAAAGGGAAAATGCAATTTATAACACAATACTCCTGTTTCAGAAAACCTTGAAAAAAAAAAAAAGTACCACATAGGAAAATATGTTCCAAACATGTAATTCTTTCTGCTGCTTCATATTGTCTGTTTTGGTGATCCAAGACTTCATACATTGGCTATGTCAATACTGGCCTGGTAAGGTGTTCAGCTCTACTGTATGCCCAGGTTTGCTTTTGGAGCTCTATTTTCATAGCTGAACAACAAAATAGCACTTTAGACTCACCCACCATTTTCAGAATAACCTATTCTCTGTTAGTACTATAAAAGCTAAGATAATTTTGTTACAGAGAACTTAAACTGACCTTAATCGATTTTCATCTTCAGCAATATTCCTTGTGTGTCACTGCCCATCACTTGTAGAACTCCCTTTCTTAACAAATTTAGCAAACTTTCTAAAAGAAGCTTAATTCCTCTCATTACAGAATTCCATTTTTTGGAGGATGATAAATAAGTATCCTGTGGTGAAACACGGAGGTTCAACAAATCTCAGAGAGACTTGTCCATGCTACACGTTTAAATCTTGTAATTAAAGGAAAATCATATGGAAACTAGAATGTTCTTTTCCTATTATAATAAAGCATTTGTTCTCTTACATGATATATGGCTAACATGCTGGTAACTAACCTGTGGATTAAATAGTCATTTATATGTACACTAGCAATACTTACACCTTTATCACAAAATATGTGACAGGTGCAAGGTACATACATATCTGGCATAACAAAGACTTGCCATCTGTTGGCATAGATTTTGGAATACACAGCTCTTTTCATCTAATGATTTAAATAAATTATATGAAAAAGAAATACTTTTGTTAACAGAAACAGGATTTTTACACTTTTAATTTTTCCTTACAAATTCATCATAAATGACCATTTTACTTCTTCTATAAATACAGCAGTGATTTTACCTGAAATATTCAAAGTCTCTTATAGCACTTGTTGATCTAGAGACAGAAAATTGAAATAGATAGTCTTTAGAACAGTTATTTTAGAAAAATAATAAATTTAGACTCACAGGAATTATTGCTTATCTCTTATTATGAGGTATTACGACTCCTTGAGGTTCTCATACAAACTAACTTTAAAAACAATAATATCATATTAAATCTATCAAGAAATACTTATGCAGCAAAATTTGTAACAGTAGAAATTCTGTGACCTTAGTTCCATGTTGACTCTTAGCTTTGACTGTTGAAAATGTGCATAGAAGTGGCTCCTGTGGAACCAACGGAGTGTCTGATGGCTACTCAGGATAAGAATGGAAAGCATTCAGGAGTAGGAACTACAGATAAAAAAATTATTTCGTCTTTAACATGTCAGCTATTGCTAAATGTTCATTGTATCTTCAGTGCACATATCCTGGACTGGGGAGCTCTTTTCTGGGAAACATCAATGTGTACAGTCCCTGCTCTATCAGCCTGCTAGTCCTACTCTTTCATCATCCCAGGGCCTGATAGGAGAACAGAGGCTTGGAGATTTGCTGAGTATGACATAATTCCCTCACAGTCTACTTGTCTATCTTTCAGAAAGAGAAAGGTGTGAAGTTAGATTTTCAACTTTTTTATATGCAGCCCTTTTGTCATTCTTGCCTGCTAGAGGTTTTTTTGTTGTTGTTTTGTTTTTTTGGTTTTTTTTTTACTTTGTATAAATTGCCAGAATGATCAGTCAGATAGAAGACCTGCAAACAAGAACTATATTCTGTGACAGACTGTAGGATACACTCCTGAGAAGCAGATACATCTACTCTGCATCTGTAAAATGAAATTGAATAAGTTTGCAAGTAGATTAATGATTGAAGATTGGTAATTATATTAATTGTCAACATATTTCCAGATATTTTTTCCATTCATTACAATTGACACTCTCTAGGATGCTGCTGAGCACCATTTGTGGGAGAACCGTACCAGAGACTTTGTCAACAGGCATATGTACAAAGTTACATTACATTTGACTCCCACCATTTGTCACAGTTTCAGTGTTATCATGGTGGGAGAACTCGCCATGGCTGGAGTGCTACCATGGGTGGATACAGGCTCTTTAGGAAAGGCAAGACAGGAAGCCAAGGAGGGAAGGTTGTGGAGTATGTGAGAGTATATCAGGAACATGTGGAGATCTGACTTGGGATGGGTGATGAACTAGTTGTGAATTTGTGGGTTAGGATTAGTGGGCAGGCCATGCTGGGTGTTGTTGTGGATGTCTGCTATAGACCACTTAATTAGGAAGAAGTAGATGAAGACTTCTGCAAATAATGAAATATGACTCACATTCACAGGCACTGGTCCTCATGGAGGACTTTAAGTATGCCAGTATCTGCTGGATGGACAGCATAGCAGGGCACAAGTAATCCAGGAGGTTTTTGTGCTTGACCACAACTTCCTGACACAAATGACTGAGGAAAAATGAGGACAGGTGCTCTGCTGAATTTATAAACAAGAAAGGACTGGTGAAGTTTGGGTCCATAGTATCCATATCCAGTAAATACTGTGAACATATGGTCTATAACTGGTAAATTTGTGCCTGAACACCCCTCAATTTATTCATTTCTTTATTTATTATTTTAAAAAAGCAACCTACAGCTACAATAATAAAATAAATTCACTGGCAAATCAGCAGTCGAATATTGTAATATTGTGGAAAATTCAGTTTCATTCTACCTGAAATTAAGATTTAATTTACCAAATGTCTTCCTCCTAAACAAATAAACTGAAGATGTATGTAGCTGATTCATATGGGTATGTTGCTAACATATTTATTGGTGATTTCAGAGATGATTCTGAAATTCAGTCCTGTTGTCACAGAAATGTAAAACTACAACTCGTACTGCTGTTGTAGGCATCAGAATAGGCTATATTCTAAGACTGACTAGCATTCTTGATCCTGTCTTTATTATTCAAGTTTATGTGAATAAAGAAATTCTTACTAAATCAAGGACTGGAATCTTTGCTGTTTCCTATGTAGCTAAATAACACATCAACTTGGACCATCATCTTTCCTTAAGTGGCACACCTTGTACACATGAAATTGCAGAACACTTGATCTTCAGTCTCCTCCAGGAAGTATATGGTAGCACCCTGGGACATACAATAGTTGATGAGGTTGGAAGGCACTCTGGAATCTATCAAGTCCAACTCCTATGCTCAAAGCAGGGTCAGCTAGAGTGGGTTGCTCAAGGCTGTGTCCAGTCAGACAAGGATGGAGACTCCACAGGCACCTTGAGCAAACTGCTCCAGTGCTTGACTGCTATTCTGATTAAAATGATTTTTATGTTTAAATTATTTTTCCTGGTTTTCAATTGGTATTCATTGCCTCAGTCCCTGTCACTGGATATCACTGGATATATAGTGATATTATATATTCTATAGTGATATTATACATTCTCAGAAGAATCTGGCTTAATCTTCTTTACTTTCCTCGACTCCCTCAGGTGATGAGACACTGGAACAGGATGCCCAGAGAAGTTGTGGGTGCCCCATCACTGGAAGTGTTCAAGGTCAGGTTCAACAGGGCTTTGAACAACATGATCTAGTGAGACATGTCCCTGACTGTGCCAAAGGGGTTGGACTAGATGATCTTTAGACGTCCCTTCCAACTCAAATCATTCCATGATTTATACACATTGATCAGACTCTTTGGATTTGAATTACAGTAACTGAAGAGCTGAATGTGATGTGTTGCAAACAGAGCATCCAAGCCTACAATATTCTTTGCTAAAAGCAAAGAAAGTAGGAGTAAATATTAATGTTTGCCTGTAAGCCTGAACTGACAGCAAGATGCAAAGAGATGGATAACTGTTGTAGGAGAAGAATCCAACATTGATCAATATGGCCAGTTATTCTTCTTCAACTTGGCAAGAATGAAAACATGAATAACAAATAGTCTCGATGAACATACAGTAAAATATGTATAAAATATTCTTCTTAGAGAACTGAGGTTTTTTTCCCAGTTAAATATTTACTGACACTTACTGATATTTAAAAATAATTTGGAAAATATAATTGGGAAATAAATATTTTAATATTAACTCTAGAAATCTTGAAATGTCGTATAGTCAGATCCATTGTGGAATAATTATTCAAATAATATCAAGACCATTCTTTAAGCAAGCTACTAGATTTTATAATCTCTTCCTTAACTATCAGTCACAGCACAGATGCCAAATAATTAATATATGCATCTGACCTATAAAATACGTCTGATCAGCACTCTGTTTAATATTTTTTTAATAGAAAAGTAAGCTATGGTTATAATAATTTAGAAAAAATCATCACAGGTATAAAATATGTCTTCAAGAGACCTATACACTAGAAATGACTTTATATAATTCTGCTTCTGTAGTATAATGTTAACTTTCAATGATGCATTGCCACATGGTGTGTGATAAGGAAGTGTCGAGGAGGACCAAATGTAAGAAAGTGAGCTTCCCAACTGTTAACTTTAAATTAGTGTGTTGAGTAGAATAAAACAAGCAACTATTCTACAAATGATCTTAAGGACCAAACAACTTATTGAAAACGTAAAATAATCTCTAATAATATTATTTTTAATATGACTTTATATGTTTTAAAAGTAGAATTATTTTGAAAAAGTAAGAGATGTATACTGCTGAATCTGAGCTGGCTGGTGAACACAACTTCTGTAACCTAGACTTTCTTTTTCTTTTTAATGTTTGCTGCCAGTAAATTAAAGGAAAATGAGTGTTTCAAAACCAAACAGAAAGCAGTAGCTATAAAGTAAGTGATGAACCCAAGGCCCCTGCATTATTCACTAACAGGCCTTGCCCGCCCCCCACCCTGCTGGGGACTATGGTCCAGGACTCCATGTCAGTCCCCTGGGTCCCTCAGCCCCTGCTCCTGTGACACCACAGCAGGGCCAGTCTCCAGCTCCCCACTGCCTTGCCCTGTCTGTCCATGGGTCCCCTGAGTCGAGCCCACCTGCAAGCCCATTTCCCAGCCTGGCCTTGGCCTGTCGCCATCCCCAGGGAGGTGTCTGATGCCCAGGGCTGCGGCTGTGCTGGTGTTTCGCAGCTGCTCAGCCCCTGGCTGGGGGGTGGCATGGGCCACCCTGACAGACCCCACGAGGAGCCCCCTGACACTCCCAGTATCCCAGACCACAGGGAGCTTCCAACCCTAGCAGTGTCCTGACACTTTGGTGAAATGCTTCAGAGAGCCCACTCCTGTCTAGGGGCTCAGAAAGTCTTTGGTTTCACTTTATTGCTTCCCACAAACTGTTTTATGATGGGAGTCACTGGCTTTGGGGCAGGCCTGACCACATTTCTCCTTTGCTTGTAGAGTCTTGGTCCAACAGGCTCTCTTGGCTTCAAGTATGTCTACCTTCAGGTATGATCAAGACAGTTCCACTGCTATGTTTAGTAAGATTTATACCAAACCTAATGCTCTGAAAATTTTCATGCTGCTTTGATTAAAACATGAGTGAAATGGAAAAAGAAAAATACCTTTTGTAGTTAAATCCATAAGTAGCAATTCTGAAGAAAGGACATGTTCGAACACTGTTTTGAAGAGCCAGAGGAAGAGCTAAAGATGTTTTAAAATACTTTGCTTTTGGATGTGGTGAACAAAGAAATATCAAGAATTATTGATAGGACAGAGCAGGAAATTATTCTCATGCTCTAAAAATGTTTTCTGGGATTCATAATTTCTCATTGCACAATTAAACTAAGTATCAGTCTGATTTATTTTTTATGTGCATTTCTGAAAAAAAAAAAAAAAAAATAGCACTTGAAATTGTGATTGTTTTCTGATGGTAGACATCTACGTTTTTTCTTTCAAAGAACCAAGTAGATTCTTTTTATCCAGTGATGCTAGGACCCACTTTTTATGTAACAGGTAATTGGTCAGAATACTCACTTGAATGAGGAAGAGACAGATCCCATAAAAATAGATAGTTTAATTAGTTACATACATGGAAATGTTCTGACTGGAGACAGAGAAGACAGGACATATTGATACTCACTACAGAGTACACAATAGTTTTTTTTTAAAAAAGAGGAAAGTGATGAAATTGGAAGTAAATATCTTGCATCTTGAGTGCAAAACTAAGTATCTATCAGGGGCTAGGTACTGTCTCCTTTGGTGAGAGAAGTGGGATGCTGATGCTTCTTTCTTCCTCCCTCCCTCCCTTCCTCTCTTTCTCTCTCTCACACGCATATTCTTATTGCAGTAGAGATGTATACAGTCTATAGATCTTGGCATAAAAGACTGATTACTTCTTTTCTTCAATTGTCTTGAGTGTTTTGCTTTTTTTATATCAATCACTTGTAAGCTTGTGTATCACAGTAAGTATGAATTAGCCTACTCGCTTCAGTAGGTCCAAGTCTGAGGGACTGAGGTGATTCTCCCCCTCTACTCTGCTCTCATAAGGCCCCACCTGGAATACTGGGACTTTTTATAAGGGCAGTTAATGATAGAACAAGGGGTAATGTCTTTAAACTGGAAGAGGGGAGGTTTATATTAGATATTAGGAAGAAGTTCTTCACTGTGAGGGTGGTCAGATACTGGAACAGGTTGCCCAAGGAAGTTGTGGATGCCCCGTCCCTGGAAGTGTTCAAGGCCAGGTTGGATGAGGCTTTGAGCAACCTGGTCTGGTGGAAGGTGTCCCTCCTGATGGCAGGGGGTTTGGAACTAGATGATCTTTAAGGTCCCTTCCAACCCTAACCATTCTATGATTCTATACATAGTTTCCTCTAACAGGAGGTTCCTGGTGTACCTTTCTGGTGGCACCACTAATGGCTTCATCTGCCCAGTGAAGCTATACACGTTACTTTTGTTATACTCTAAAACTGATTCCTCTCTAGGTTGAATTCAAACTAATCAATAAATGACCATCTCTTATAGCTCGAGAGTCTCTCTTTTCTGTCTATTTACTTTCAGCCTGTGACAGTTCATTTTACATCCTTCAGAGGAGATAACCTCTCAATGAAGTTTTCAGAGATGCATTTTTCTGACAATCTCGGGACATTTTATTCAAGTCTGGCATGCATTCTTGCTATGACATTCCCAGGTTTATCAGGGTTCATGGCAACTCATATTATGCACACCCTGTAACATGTGCCACAGCAGTGGTAAAAGGACTTATGCAAAATATCTTTCTATCTGCTAATTATTAACAACTATCTAATTAATGGTGTGCATTTTAATTTGATTCTTCTCATGTCTAACACTTCTGAGAAAGCTATTTGATGTTATTGCAAGCCACTGTCATCATCTTGAAGGTGGTGACAATCAGGACAATTTCTAATCTCTGTAAAAAGGCAGAAGTCATGCTGAGCTTCAAAAAGGCAAGAAGGTGACTCTCAGGAACTACAGAAATGGAAGGCATTTTCAGGTTTAAAGTAGCTGGAATCAACCAGCATGGTTTTACTATAGTCAAATCGTGCTTGACCAGCCGCATTTTCTTCTGTGATGAAATTTCTGGCTCTGTAGATGAGACAAAAGATACACAGTATCCTTGTAGCCATATTGGTGAGATATGATTTGGATAGACAGTCTGTAGATAGGAAGATGTAAAATTGGCTGGACCACCAGATTTTAAGCATTAGCATTCCAAAATCTATCAGACAGTTGTGAGTTGTATTCTTCAGAGCTCAGTACTAGAGCTGATACTGTTTCATATCCATATTAACAAGCTGGGAGATGGTGCAGAACTGACTGACATCTACGTATATGCAACAGGCCTCTTTTATCCTTCCTCAGCTCTATTATCTTCCTCTTTTTTCCTCCATATCTTTGCTTTTGCCCACCTTGATCCTTCCTTTTAACTCCCTATTAAATTTCGCGTAGTCCCACAGTCTCCCCCTCAAGTATCCATACTATTTATTTTCCTATAGTTTCTTCCTCTTATCAGTTACAAAGCCTAGGTTGGCCTTCCATAAAGCTGTGCCTGGTGTTTCTTAATGGTCCATCTATTAGTAGCTATAGAGTTTTGTTCTTTGTTATTGCCTCGTTTATCAGTTGCTTATCAGATTTTTGTGTCTGTGTGTTTTGTTTATCTCTTTC
>NW_010297870.1:16216-18957 GCF_000700745.2 Antrostomus carolinensis
TGACCTAACAATCTTAATGAACCAGATGCTCTCAAGTCCCACACACTGACCGCTGACCAACTGGAGGACAGCTTTTCCGAAAAGGACTTGGGGATAGTAGCAAACAAGAAATTGAATATGAGTCAGCAGTACAACTTTGTGACATATTAGCCAACAACATACTGGGCTGCATAAATAAGAGTATAGCCTACAGGTTGAGAATAGAGATTATTACTCTCTGTGCAGCACCTGTGTGACCCAAGCCTGTCATATTTCCTCATGTTCAGGGCTTGCCAGTACAAGAAAGAGAGAGAGAGACTTGGTTCTAGTCACCAAGAAGGTCAGGGGACTCAGGCATATGACATGCAGGAGACACTGGGGAACTGAGTTTGTTCAGCCAGGTGAAAACTAAGAAGAGTATCTTCAAAGGGATGTGAAAACTGAAGAGGGATGTCTTTCAAGACTGCTATCTTTGAGTACTTAATGGGAGGTCATAGACAAGACCAACTTATCAGGGGTTTAGAGTGAAAGGACAAGAGGTCAAGGTCTTAAGTTGCAGTTAGGGAAAAGGTTATTACTAGATATGAGAGAAAAATTATCCACAGGGTATATTTAAGCACTGGAAAAGCTTACTCAGAGAGTCAACTGAACAAGACACTTAATAGTGTGATCTAACTCTGAAGTTAGCCATGCTTTGTGGTGAGGAATAAACTAGGTGACCTCTAGGGGACCTATCCAACCTAAATTATTCTATGTTACTAATTTAAAGGTCGGTATTGGCCTGGAATAAAATTTTTCAGAGAAAGAGAGACATTCAGTTTCATTTGTAAGATCTGAAATCTAAAGTTTGAATCTGGGTGCAAAATAGTACTCTGATTTAATTTACTTTTTGCAGGAGTTCTGCAGAATTTATGTTAGCCCATTACAACATGCTTAGAAGAAATTCACTATGGATCAGTTAGACATGTTCCTTGACTTTACTTGATCTAAGTCTGATTTCAGGTGACTGGATAATAAGAAGACATTCCTCACCCAAGCATGTGTGAATCTATAAACTACTCTTAGAAACCCTAAGAAGTACACAAGCTGTCCAGCATGTCCTTTACTGAATCCAAATTACAGAGGTATTCTTTCTGAGTTTTGTTTCATCTGCCTGGCCCTGAAGAGACAAGTAGCTGGCATCACAGAGCTCAAGGGAAGTAGAATTACTTTTCAAAGACTGTTAGTGACCTTGAAGTCTTTCTGGTATGCAGTGATGGGGTAAAATCTTCAACCATAAGATTTAATATTACCCAGATATTTCAAAATCTGCTTTTGTAAAAATAAGGGTATCAGCCATAAGTCAGACTTAGATCAATTAAAGTTAAGGAACATGTCTAAGTGATCCAGAGAGAAAATTCTGTTTCTCAGACATTGCCTTGTCAAATGCATTTTTTTTCAAAATATATTACCCATTTTTTCCAAATCAACCTGCAGTAGGAGTTCTCAGTTTGTGGCCCTTGATTTGTGTGCAGCTTGTGGTCAGTTCAAATGGGGCTTCATTAGCTAGGCTGCATCATGTGGTTTGAAGCAGGGAAGCACTGACATAGAAACTGGTGCAGAATTTCTTCCTGTCTGGGAGACAGCTCAGCAGAAATCAACCAGAGGAGAATACGACTGAGGTTGGCTCTGGTTGGTCTTCCAGGACTTAACTAGTTCCTCAGGCCTTGTCCAAAGTGAAAACAATTTGCAGCCCTTGGGGAGTCACGGTTTATTCCCAAAGAAAAAGGAGTTTTAAAGGTCTTCTTCTTCTTAGTTCTCTGAGGTTTACAAAATCTACCTTCCAGAACTAAGCCATTTGAAGGTTTAAAAGATGTTTCAAAAAGCCATGAAGGTTGGCCACACATCACCAGGAAGTTTACTAGGGGAAATTGTATCACAAAAGGCATCATGAAACATTGTGCAAAATTCTTCTATGAATACACAGACTTAAAAAGTAAACAACTCTTCTTTCATGTTTTAATCTGTCATTGAATCTCCTATTTCTGCATTGAAGAATGCATATTTTTAAGGATAAGGTTTGGGAAAGATATACAAGGAAATACCTTCTGATAGAAGAAATTCCTCACATTACTTTACAGGTATTATCTTTTAAAACATAGGTGAATTATTTTAGTCTTAAGCATACACAGCATCACCAGCTATAATGCTTTAGTTCTCATGGTATCTAGTTATAAAGCTGGAACATCTAAACATACAGCCTTTGAAAGAACTTGATAACTGAGAAAAAGTAGAATCAAACGAGGCTCTTAGTGGGGTGTATAAATGGGGGAAAAAAAATGTTTATAATTATTACATTCCTGTAACATCTGTAACATAAGGTGCAATACATAAAGTGTAGGTATATAAAGGTAAGCATAGTGACTAGAATAACTTGAAAATAGGTAATTATTATTTTATCAAAGGATATCTAAATTACTCATTTCAATATTACATTTCTTATGAAAAAAATGGTAAAGAATGAATAGGTGTGGTGGTTTCACTGGGCTAGCACTTGGTCAGCAGGCAGCACAGCCCTTCACCCACTTCCCCCCACACCCAGGGGATAGGGGAGAAGATTGGAGGGTAAGGGTAAGGAGGCTTGTAGGTTGAGATAAGAACAATTTATTAATGGAAATAAAAGAAAACTTAAAATAATACTGATATTAAAATAGTAATGATAATAACAACAGTAATAAAATATACAAATGAGTGACTTCACCAAGGGGAAGTCATGCTTGACC
>NW_010297871.1:0-10403 GCF_000700745.2 Antrostomus carolinensis
CACTGGTTTCCACTCGGACTTTGAGCTGTTTCCTTCTGATGGCTTTTCCAAATAGAAATAAATTTGTAAATATTCAGGAGGTGTTTATGGCCTATTTAGCTTACAGGCTCTAGATTAGAACAGGCTGCAATACTTTGTGATGCATTAAAAAGCCTTTTATGAGCTACATTTGGCACTGCACAATTATAACTCACTAAATCTATATGCCTTTAAACTGAAAAACTCAACTGTGGTGCTTTTCAAAGGCTAAGGATGGTTTTGCTCAATAACAGCAAGCTTGGCTAACCTCTTATTATTTTATGCACATTCTAGATACCACAGCAATTAGCATACTAAAAATTC
Source organism: Antrostomus carolinensis (assembly GCF_000700745.2). NCBI lineage: Eukaryota > Metazoa > Chordata > Aves > Caprimulgiformes > Caprimulgidae > Antrostomus > Antrostomus carolinensis. The sequence goes on from NW_010297871.1 coordinate 343, forward strand.
ATGGATCAGTTTGTTGTACATGTAGTCAATAGAAAATTACACACAAAAAAGGAAAATGTTAGCGGTTCATTTCGATGGAGTGAAAAAATTCCTTCTGCTAGATTTTTGCTATCTGGTCTTGCTAGATTTTTCTCTCTATCATTTGAAGAGAAAGCCGTTTTTAAAAAGCTTTCAGGAATTTCTCAAGCAGAATGAGTAAATGAGAAAAAATCTGAACACTCTGTTTAAATATGATCTGTAGTCCCATCCAGTTGACCAGAGTTTGAAGAATATTTATGTGGTGGGAATAAATTACTCTGAAGACTACCTGAATTTACCAACAATAGGCTTAAAAGACTAAGCAAATGCATTGATGTAAGATTAATAAAATGAGCGTTAAGGAGTGGGTTATGCTCCACACAGTAAAAGATGTGAAGACTGAACTGTGGAAAAGACACAATTACCAAAATGAATACTGTAGGTTCAGTGGAGGCAGCTCTCAGGTGCCCAGTAACAGGGGGCTGAGCATTCATGCTAATTCTGTGCTGTGGTCACTGTGGAGAATGCCTAACAGAGCTAGATAAAACAACAAGAAAATATCCAGGAACCAAATATCTAATGAAAATACACTTGAAGTCTTTTAGCTTCAGAAATTTCTCTGGCGTCCTAAAAGGGGAACCGCTAGGGTAGCAAATTTTTTCTAAACCCCACAGTTAATATTAAAAAAAAAAAAAAAAAAAAACACTTTCCTATCCTCTTCATTCCCAAGTTCTGATAAAGACATGTAACAAATGACATGCTGATACAGTAACGCAAAAGAGACAGGAGCCCCTAAACCAGAGCTAGGCTGCCCAGATAAGTGGTGGAGTCACCATCCCTGGAGGTATTTAAAAGCCATGTAGATGTGGTGCTTAGGGACATGGTTTAGAGGTGGACATGGCAGTGTTAGGTTTATGGTTGGACTCCATGATCTTAAAGGTCTTTTCCACCCAAAACTATTCAATGATTCTGTGATTCTAAAGAGTGTCTGTGTCCAGCAGCAGGCATACACACACACAGGGTCCTGCAAGGCAACGAGCCCCCAGCTTAGTACAACACACATCCTTGTCCCATTGTCCTTGTGTCAAAAGTTGCTGGTTAGCAGGTTGCAAATCAGGCAGACTTGCCACTGGGATGGGAGGTCTTGGAACAGGGAATCGCAAAGCTGCGAGTAGGGGAGATGTGGGGCTGCATGTGCATGGGTGGGAGAGGGGTCGAGAATAAAAGACCCGCACTAGTCACCTGTCTTCCTCTTTGTGTGGAAATCTTTATGTGCAAAATAGAGAGCCTCACCCTAGCAGGCTTAGGCAATTAAATGCTAGTTGACAAAAAAAATGGTATCCACAGCTGCAGTGGTGCCACTGGCCATGGGAAAGCAGCTTGCCACTTACCTCACAAATCCCAGCAAGGGTCAGCAGCCTTATGCAGGTACACATGTCCATTGTACACTGAGGTGAACAGAATAAATACCACAAATTCTCCCTCTGTGTAATACCTGGCCACAGGACTTCTCCACCATTAGATGGACATTGTCAGCCGCATCACTAATCTCACCTCTGTAGGGATAGGGAAAAAAATGTGTTTTCTTGCAAAAGTGAAAACAATATTTAAGAGACTGTGGTTGTAACCTCCCAGTAGGCTAGCAATTATAGCTAATTTCTTTCTAGTTTCCAGAAGTTTAATGCTTCCTGGTGAGATTTTTGATGCTTTGTTTACATGATTTTTCCCTTCTCAAGAAAGCCTGCTGTTTTATTCTGGCATTTCCATAAGAACCAGCAGCACATAATGCATAATCCAATTAATTTCGTTTTCACTAATGATAGCCTTCAATATTAACCAGTACCCAGCCCTTTTATTTTATTCAGTCATGCTGTGCTCTGAAACATGGCACGTACATGTGGAAGGAAAAGCCCAATGAAACAGAGAATGGAATTTCCATAAGTGTCTAGCATAATTATGATTTAAAATAAAGCATGTGCTGTATTTTAATGGCACTTATTTGACAAATGGATATATAAGGACTTAAAAAATTTAAATTTCTAAAAAGACTTCTTATGGAAGGCTATCATTAAAATAATAGCAGTAAAAACAGAAGTTTTTTTCAGGTTCAGAATGCAAGTATCTGAGAGCAAGAGAGGCTTGGGATTTGAATACGTGTCTAAATAAGAAGGTTTTGGTTATTTTTGAATAATGTTTATTCTTACTTTAACTTTTTTAAATTTGAAAATTCATTTTCATTTTAATTCAACTGCGGAAGAAAACCACATCACTTTTTCATTAAACCAGAATTCTGGTTTTCTGAAAAGCCTACTTGGAAGTGTTTTTGGAAATTGCTTTCCAAATTGGAAATTCTTTTTGCAATTTCATTTCAAATTACCAGGTTTATAAGAGAGGAGGTTCAATCAAAATACTTAAAATAGCACCCTTTGCCCACACAGCGCGGGAAACAAACGGGACGAGCTGGAAGCCATTGTGGAGCTGGAAAACTATGATATAATTGTAATTATGGAAACATGATGGGATGACTCACACAACTGGAGTGCTGCAATGGATGGCTATAAACTTTTCAGAAGGGTTAGGCAAGGAAGGAGAGGCAGTGGGGTAGCCCTGTATTTTAGGGAGTGTTTTAACTGTCTAGAGCTTGATGATGGTGAAGAAAGGGTTGTATTTATGGGTAAGGATCAAGGGAAAGGCCAACAAGGCAGATATCATGGTGGGAGTCTGGTATAGACCAGCCAGACAAGATTAAGAGACAGATTAAATGTTCGATAAGCAGCTGGGAGAAGTCTCACAATCGCCAGCCCTTGTTCTGAGCTGCTGTCTCAACTTGGGGTGTCTCTGATTCCATAGAAATAAGCCTGGAAAGTTTTCTGACTCTGAAGTTGAACAGGTACTTCTGTGGCATATGTGCAGAATTAATCAGCTTTAACATTGTTGAACAAGTAACCAGCATATTTGAACAAGTTGGAGAGCCACAGAGTGAGATTTTCTATCCCAGTAGGGATTAGTCTGGTAGGCTTCCTTGGACTACATGTAAGCACAGTGCCTGAACTGGAGTCTGATCCTAACAGTTCAAACAGAAAGCATTTATAGCAGTTACTTTCTTATAAAATACAGCAGAAAGAAGAGCGTGCCTCAAACTGTAACGTATTTGTTGGAGCACTAATCCAAGATATGCCTTTTTACCTCCTCTGCCTGATTTATTGTTACAGATCCCAGATTCCCAGAACACACCTAAACAAAGGGGATATATGATGTGTTGTTTTTCTAACATCACTACTCTTTCTCCAGCTTTGAATAAATTACAGATTCATTGTAACCTATGGGTTTAGGCACCCATGCATTGTACTGAGCGTCCAGCTCTGGCTGACCCAGTTATGAGATGGGGGCTGGACTTGATAGTCTCCAAAGGTGCCTTCCAACCTCAGTCATCATTCCATGCTTCTGTGGTCCCAGAATAGGGAAGACCTAGACTAAGGTCTCTGGTTTGGAGACTATCTTTTTGGTTTGCAATAGAAAGTCATGGTTTTAACTCTACATCAAGACCCTCCTGACCCTGGGGGAAAAAAATATTTGAATTGATAAGATTTTTAAAAAATCCATCTAAGTTATTTTGTGGCTGTGCGTAACATTTCTATCAGAAACAAATGAGTAAAAGTACCAGGTTCCAACATCCCAATTACCTCTAAATGCATAGTTTAATAATGAAGACCTAGTGAAATGGATGTGATGCTAAGCAAGTGACCTGAACTGAAAAAGGTAGTATGGAAGCAATGGTTGAAAACTAATAAATAGTTTCTATTACTGCTATATCAGGTATCAGATACATCAGCTCAGCCAACACAGGTAAGCAAATATATCTCCCATTTCTTAGAGATGTTCCAACAGAAGAAAACTTATTCTAGGTTTGTTATTGTGTGTGATACTCACTTCTAAAATAATGACAGATATATATTAATTAGATTAAGCTCCTCTACCCCCTTAGCTAAATATAGCTCTGTTCAGGTTCAGGTTCAGACATGCATCTGCTGTGTTCTCAATGAGGTTACTGTCCCAGCTATGTGCCATCATTTCCTTCCTGGTACTGCTTCCTGGGTTTATCACAGAAGTCCTCCCTCTTGGCCCGTGACCCAGATTATTTTAACAGAATGCAACTGGAGAGCTTACAAGAATGAATGGCCTTGGTGCAGAAAACCTTGCAGCAGGCAGTGAAGCTACAGAAGGTAATAACCATTCTCAGGAAAGGAGACAGTGAGGCTGACGGTGCTTATCTCCATCCTTGCAAAAGGAGCAAATGAGGCTGAAGACGTTTAACTCCAACCTCAGAAGGGGAGGTGTCTAACCAACAAGTCACCTTAAAGTTATACCCAGTGGCTATTCTTGTGTTTGTATACCATTTAAATACCAGATGAACATGCCAAAGTACAGCTTGCTAATTAAAGACATTAAGCAAAACACACATTTGCTCAATCTGCCACATTTTTCAACATGAGGCAAGAAAACTGATTATATCCCATGATTTCAAGTGATGGTCATGAGCTCCACACACCACTTCCCAAGACTCGAAAAACTATTACAAATATCAAGCCTGCTCCTGATAGCTTTCAGTTCACTACTGAAGGGCCACAGCTCTACTGGAAATTTAAATGCTCAAGAATTTTAAAAAACCATTGAAAAGCAATAGGAGGAAAACAGATAAAGCAGTTTGCATTGCAATGAAAAAAAAATAGAAATAGTGTCAGTCTTTTTTTAAAAAAAATCTGTTCATGAGAATCAAGTGCAATGAGTAGTGCAGTCAAAATAAAGAACTAGTAGTAGTGAAGGTAAAAAAAGGGAGCAGAGCATTAAAACTAGTGAAAAAAAAATAGTTTTGGAAGAAAACTTCCTGATTATCTTTTAGGGATTAGCATCTATAGTGAATTTGTGACTAGCTGATATATACCCGGATGTTGATTCTGTTGGCCACCTTTCCCTCAAATCAAAGCACAACAGAGTTTTTTCAGACAAGACTAATGGTAAGCTGGACATTCTTCAGTCAATTAATTATAGGAAAAATGTCTGCTTAGGAGATAAAGTAGTGAAGAATGAAGGGGAAGCAGCAAAATGTCATGTTTCATGAACAGGGTCCCTTATAGATGTCAGAAATATAGGCACCTTGAAGGCGAACCACCTGCCTGGTTTAGAAATTTGGTACCTTATTTTTATAAGTATTTTATACTTTTTTAAAAAAAATGTGACTTACAAACTTGAGAGTGTTTAATCAAAGGAGAGTAAGAAGACGAGGTAGAGAGGACAAAGTCATCTTTTTGTAAGAGAGAAATCATCTGCTTTTATCAACTATTAGGATGAGATATTCAAATTGAATTCTAGTAGCCTACAGATGCACATGTTCTTACCTCTGCCAACCCATTATTTGAGAAGAAATTAAAATATTTTGTTCAAAGTACATTTTTAACCTAGATTAGGGATGACTCTGTGTTAGGCAGGAGCACATGCGTTCATTAAACTGCTTCACTATTGAACTTAAAGAATCTGATCAAAAATAAGTCAAAGAATAACTGAATATTATGTATAACAGATTTACCATTTGTTTGCCTCAAGCTGCTCAGATAAAGAGAGTTCAACATTAATTATACTACACTTCATTCAGCCTCACCAGATGGTGATGTTCATGGTTGATTTCAGCTTCCTGATCTGTCAGATAGGTAACGTTGTTTAAGGGGCATAAGTATAACTAATTCATCTCCTCCCATGGTTAGGATGTTGTCTCCAGAGATCTGAAATTTCTCTTTCATGTCCTGATGTGTAAATCATCAGTAGGAACTTCAGAAATTCTGGAAGGATTGTCAGGTGAAGGTGCCTGTCTAGCTCAACTGTCACTCAATTAGGATTCAGTTCTGGCAGTACCCATATGGTATTCTGTGTATTGTGGATTTTGTGTTGTATTGTGTTTATTTGGTGTGTATTGTGGACAGTGCCTACAAGCAGAAAGGACATTTCAGAACCCATACAAGGGAAAAGGAAAAGATCAAGAAAAAAAAAATCCAATTTCTTCTCCAATATTCTTGGTAGCTCTGCTGAGCACTCCCTATTCCCACAGCCCTAGTCTCCTGTCATACAGTACACTAAGAAGGCAAAGCAAGGTGTTTGTATCTCGTCATACTTCTTGAATGCAAGAGAAAGCATGAGAAAAGCAGTAGATTCAGAGTTGTAACTCATGAAGGAGAGCAAACTCATGATCCCACACATATACAATGCCTATTACACATATACAAGGGTCAGTGATGCGTCCTGTACTGGTCAGTGTCCTCATTAATGATCTAGGTGATGGGATAGAGTGCACCCTTAGTGAGGTTGCTGACAGAATTAGGAGGATTGGTTGATGGACCAGAGGGTTGGGCTGCCTTTCACAGGGACATCAACAGACTGAAGAAATGGGCTGACAAGAACCTTATAAAGTTTGACAAAGAGAAGTGCAATGTCCTGCCCCTAGGTAGGAATAACAACAGACATGAGCACAGTCTGTAAGCCAACAGGCTGGAAAGCAGCTTGGCAGAAAAAGACATGGTGGATGCCAGGAGGAACAAAGCCAGGTATGTGTCCTCACAACAGGTAGATAAAGTATCATTCAAGGCTGAGAGAGGTTGTACTGTTTAGACTGGGGAAGAGAAGGTTCAGGGGTACCTCAACTTTGTATATAAATACCTGATGGGAGGGAGTAAAGAAGATAAGGCCAGGCTCTTCTCAGTGGCATCCAGTGAAAGGACAATGGACAATAGGCACAAGCTGAAACACAAGAAATTCTGCTTAAACATAAGAAAAAACCCCCACTTTTTATGGTAAGAATGATTGAACACTGTAATATGTTGCCCACTTTTTGGATATTCAAAACCAAACTGAACACAGTTCTGAACAGTCTGCTCGAGTTTACCCTATCTGAGCAGAGGGATGGACTAGATGACCTCCAGAAGCACCTTGCGACCTCAGCTGTTCTTTGATTCTGTGGTGGTTTCACTTGGCTAGCAGCCAAACACAGCCTCTCACTTACTTTCCTCCCCTCCCAGGCAATAAGGGAGAGAATCTCAGAATTTTACTTCCAGATTCAGTATGTTTCCTTTAAGCATTTAAAATGTTTAATTTTTGTACTCAAAACTGGGATGAGAAGAGAAAAAATATATGGAGGTAGCTGAAAAAGAATATCCTGTATTAAAATAACAGGGTTAAAAATGAACCACAGAAACAAGATCTCCATCGGTTTTTCAGTCTGAGCAATACACACCTAAGAATAAATAGCTACTAGCTACAGCATATAATACCTGTAACTGAAACAAAGTCCCTTTAGTAAGAAAATCAGGAGAAGTTATTTGGATAGAATTGACAGAATTTTAAGAAATTTTCATGCACATATCTATAAATAAAATTAAAACGCTGGACTTGTCATTGAAAAAATGAATAGCCCTCAGAAATCATAAGCAGGTTTTTTCATAAATATACCTCCATTTCACTAAAATTAACAACTTTTTAGGGTAAATGGTAAAGTGAATCAAAAGTTTTCTTCTATTTCATAGCAATCATTCACACTTACCTTTAATAGTGTCCTCCTAATGGTTGCATCTAACCATTTATATTTGGCTGTCTAAATGATTTCCTGTTATTTAGTCTGCAATCAATGTATTATATTAATTTTATTTCAGACACATCTGGTTTTTTTTTTCAAGATGAAAACTGATTAGTTTAAGATTAATTTGCAGCATCAAGCAGATGCTAAATTAGTTCTAGGCTACACTACACACTATATGCATCATCACTTTCCACCAAGGCTGAGTCCCAGTGTGAATGGAAGATCTGCTCCTCTGTATCCCTGTAAAAGCACAGAGTAAGGATTAACTTGTGCTCTTGTAAGCGTTACACACCATGCAGGAGTAATCCAACTGATTCAGATTTTCCCTCTCACCTATTTTAGGTCTGGTAGGACTTCGCTGGATATTTCATACAGAAGCTTGTTATTCTCAGTGTCCCTATGTCCTCACATTTGTTACGACACATGGAAAAGTGTTCAGCAGAAATCAAGCAGACTGCACAAAGTCAATTTATGTGAGAAAGAGAGAGAGAGCAAAGAGAGTTTGCTCTGAAGACGATAAGGGAAAAAAAAAGACAGTATTAAGTTTGTTATGCTCTTCTAACACAGGGCTTAACATCATGAAATTACTAAAATACACCAGTGAGCTACTTCCTTAATATACCCACTAGCCTTGGCATCCTATTATTTTGTTACATATATTTATCTTCTTTGTTGCCATTTTCATTCCATTTACTCCTTTACTCCTTGCTACTGTATTTCCAAGTGTCATATTTTCTGTCTCTGTGTACAGGTGGACACATAGTGGGAAAGGAACAAACTTTCCAAAAGATTTAGAAATATTCCATTTTTCTTGATCGATAGCATAGATAGCATGGAAATTCTGGAGATTAGCAATTCAATTTCCTGCATCCATTATGTTTTCTTCCATATTGCCTCCAAGGAAGAGCTTCAGGGAATCTTCCTTCTCTGTTGGTTGATTCCTCCATAAAACAAAGGTTTCTTCAGAGTTAGTGGCCTGTCTTCTCCACCTTCTGGTTACCCCAGGAAATCTCCTGTGGTCCAACAGGGAAAAAAATACTTTTGTATTTTATTTATTAGCATCATCTAAGAAAGGACTCTCCTTTAGTCTGCTAAACCTATTTTTTTCTAGAACTAGTTTCTTAAAATTCTCCACTTTTGTATTCACAGAACAAATACCTATAAAAATAAAAAAGACATAATGAGGTGTGGCAAATCCCTTACATTTGGCGACATATTTTGCTAAGGCAAAGTTTGCAACTTTAACTAAGCTTATCAAATCCTTAAGATATGTAGCTCTAAACACGGCCTGACATCTATTTTATTCTAATTTTAGTATTCATACTGGAATTTAAATTTGGGAAATGTTTATGATTCATTTTATTTGGTCATTCCACATTCATAAGCATTGAACATCTAAAGAAACTTAATCAGTAGGAGTCATCCATTCCCTTCAATAGCTGTTATATGCCAATATTCATAAAGTTCTTTAAAAAAAAATACCTTCAGTATTTATAAAATGAAAAAACTTCTTTCCCCTGCTCACCCTAGAACATAGGAAACAGCAATGACACAGAGCAAAATTTTCTTTTGGTGGTCTTTACTTGCTTCTCTCACTCATGCCAGGATGAAGAAAAAGTGATAGAAATGCAAAGAAATAAAAAGTTTTGACAGCCATACTTTGTCCTTTTGGTGAACAAATACACACAAAAGAAATGCTGAAAGTATCTAGCCATAGTATAAAAAAAAAAAAATAAAAAATAAAAAATCTTGGTCATTTGCTACTTTCCCTATGTATGTTCAATGACTTTTCAGTGCTAATGAATTTGGTTTACCAGTGTCGTGGGAAGTTTATATGAGCATGTTAACAATGTTTCCAAGTACTCCTGCACCTGCTTTTTAATGAGATATAAGTAACCTCCTGTTTATTTAGACTCTCAGCATTTATTCACTGTCTTCTTGCTTATGGAGTCACTTATATTCATGATGGTGCAGTTTCTTCTTTCTAGGATGTATCACCCTGATGAATTTATTGATTTCCCCTAGCTGCTTTGTTTAATATTAACAAATCACTTAGTTCCTCACTTCAGCCTTTCTTAAGTTTCTTGTCTCTCCCTGAGAAGTGTTTAATTATGGCTAATCCTTCCATTTCCTTGCTATCCATTTAACTGTCTTCTTCTCTTCCTCTTTCTTGTTCTATGTTAATTTTTTCCCCTAATTTAAATTTTTGACCACCTCTAAACTATGATATCTATTTTATTCTTCAAACTTCCTACCTCTCCCCTCCAGACAAAACTTCTTCCTACTGAGTACCTGTTGGGTTTTTTTATGATTCTGCTAACTTCTTTAACCATGGTGGCTACTAATATGGTTAAGCAAGCTTCACTTAAGGGGAATAAAATTCTTATTTCCCTAACTTCTGAGCATGCATTACCTTTTCAGC
>NW_010297871.1:10425-17706 GCF_000700745.2 Antrostomus carolinensis
ATTACTGCCAGGATGTACTAATGTAAACCAGGACCGATTTTAGATTTCAGTAGCTGTCCTAGATCTCTTCAGTATTGAAAGTGCAGAAAACATGCTACAAACTTGCTGTAAACCCTAGAATTTCAGGCCGCTTCTCCCATCATCGGGAAGTTACTGCTGAGTCCCATCACATGAAGATATTCCCACAGCAGAGAAGCTGTATTACAAGTAGATCTGTTTCAGCTCCTCTAGGCAAGAGCATTTTCCCTTTTTCCCATAAGGAAGGCAGAGTTACCCACATGCTTTAGTGTGTGCCAAGAACTCAGGATGAGCAAATATTAGTAATTCATTTTCATAGTCCAGAAGTAGACCATAGAGTTAGAAAGGTTTTATGAATAGGTTCACAGAAATAAAAAAAGCTGCAAATTTTCACCCATCTCAGTGTAAGATCTCTCCCTTCTTGTCATGTAACTACAAGTTCAGCTGTGTGTCTGCTTTTACATAAACCCTAGGTCTGATACACAAGAGGGGTACTGCAATTGGAGGACATGGGTAAATTCTAAGACTAAATCTACTCCTGGGGGTTTTTTTTTCAGGTCTGTCCCTTTCCTCAGTGCCTCCTTCAAGATTTTTGAGAACAGAAATCAGTCAGGTCTTTGAATTTAGCTTTTTCCTGAGGGAAACTTCCTCACATACCCATAAATTTAGCAAACAATACTGGCTAAGTGAAGCCATCTATAACCAGTTATAAGCAGTTCATCAACCTTCTGATAGCAAAGTGTTCTTTCCTCCCTGGCAGAGAGTGAGTGAGATTTCAGGGAAAAGGCAGGAGATTATACACCAATCTATTTATAAATTGTAAACTTATACTATATGCAAACATATATATGGGATTATGTGTGTTGTTTTTGATTGAGCTAGACAGAATTGTAATATGGCACATTTTTTTATTCATTACTTCCTGACCTGGTTTGAAGTGTACTGTAACAGACACCTCACATTTTCCTACAACAAGTATCTATTCTGCTTCACTCCTTTGTCTATGGTCAGAGCAGTAAAAGTTTTATTATCCTTTTCTGGATAATCAGCTGCTACAGAAGGAGGGTTTCTCTAACCATCCTCCTTACTAGCTAAGTGTTGGCATATTTGTTAATTCCTGCCTGTTTCTGTCCATTTCCAGCGCCCAAAACCTCTAATATGTATTTAGAAATCTGACTCTTTTTCTGGTGCCAAATGCAAGTCATTCATATGCAGTTAGAGAGGAAAATATTTCTCAGGATTCACTTAGAGAATTATCTCTCTAAGTATTGGTGGTGCCAAGAAAACTTGCCAACTAGAGATGAGTGAAACAATTTGTATGTAAATTAACTGCTAGCAACAACCCATGACAACAGGAGAATTTCCTGCTATTCCAGCTGTCATTCCAAATGATAATTTCTTTTATTATCTGTTTATCCTCCTTATTTTGTAACTTTCCTATTACAAGAAGATAACCAAAAGTAGTAACAAGCAACTAGCATTTACTTTACTAGATTCTGAAAATTTGCTCACACTTGCCAGTTTAATCTGCATGTAAATTGATAGCCTGGCAAAATTGTCCTTTTAAAAAAGCATATGGTAGAGTTAACCACTGTGAAATCCTTAAGGCTTTGCAAATCATTGGAAAGGCATCCAAGCAAGCTGTTTAGCAACATTAAATCTTTGCAACTATATGTTAGGTGCAAGAGATCGCAGTAATGTTTCAACATTTTATATCACCATAAATTAAAAATAATCTGTCACTGATATAAAAAAAATGTATTCTGTATTTGACTTATTTTCAGGTTCCTTTATTTGTTATGAGTAATAAATCAGAGCTTATATGTGGAACTCTTTATGCATATTTATTAGCAAAAAAAGTATATATCTATGCATTTTATATAAAACTATTACTGTGAAATTATTGCTTACTGAATCCCTCAAGATATTTCTCTGGCTTTTATTTTTTCTGTTGATAATTATGGTAAAGACAATGTATGTAAGGCCTCTCCCAGCACACATGAACACAAACATGTCTATGTAGAGACTGGACTGAACTGCTACCTGTGAAACTGCTGTAAAAGCACTCATAAAAACCCAAGGCAAACTGTTTTCAGGTAATAAAGTGTCATGTGAAAGTTTCTTCTAGGATCCTTTTACTTAGGATAGTAGCAGATCCTTTAGCCCAATCCCTTGAGGTTTTTTTTTACCGCCATCAAAGAAAGGAATGGTGAATGTTCTCAATTTAAACAGTAATCATAAAAGCAGAAGGTATAGAAATTATGAGTCTGTTTTTTAAGGTGGGCTAAACTGTATTTTTCAACTTCTTAAGAGACTGAGTTATACATGATTGCATGACTCAGACTTCAGAACTACAAGTTCAGCTTTTTCAGTCATCCTTCTCAAGCTTCATTCCATCACCTCACAGAGATAAGAAATCCATGTACATTTTCTCACCTTCTCGCAAATCAAATTATTAGAGTTTAAAAATATAGCTAAAAAGTTAACTTCCTCTTACTAAGGAATTCTCACCTGGCAAGTGAAGTTGGGACTAAACAAGTAAAAAAAACAAACAAAAAAAACCAACAAACAAACAAACAAAAAAAACCAAACAAAAACCCCCAAACAAACAAACAAACTATGCAGGTTTTGGACACTTAATTAAACAGCATCCAAAAGCCAAAAACTCACATGGCAACAAGATAACTTACTCTAAGGTTTTTCAATGAGTTTTAGATTCTCTCCAGTGAAGGGAAACAGATACTGAATTTGACTTACTGCCTAAAACACAAATACAGTCTTTTTCCCTGTAAGGTAGAAAAACTATTTCAGCTTCTAGACTTCCAATCCCAATTTAAGATTTTTTCTCTGACTAGTGAAAATGAGGCCAGCACCCTGGGCTCCAAGGGATTTTTATGGCCTTCCAACACACAAGTAGGACATGCCTAGAGTTTCCCCAAAACATCCCAGACAGCTTGAATAAGTTTACTCGCTAATTATTGCATAATGTTAATTACAGTTGTTGTTTGTTCCAGAGCCTGTTCCTAGCCTCCCTGTTCCATGCCCAGATCAGTGTGTCTGAAGAGACAGGTGGATTATCGCAATGCCCCCGCTGTGGGTTGCATGGCAACAGCACACCACCACGTCCTTCTCAACAGGTGCCTACCTCCCTTTGCCCCTTCTCCACTGCTCAAGCTTTATTTGGAGATGGATATTAAAAAAAAAGAAAAAATAAAAAAGAAAAAAAAATGAACATGTTCCAAATTAAAGAAGCCTCAAGAAATTGAAATTAGTCCACCCCATTCCCCTCCCTGCCAACAGACTCACACCTGTCATTTTGATGTTTGCTTCCAGCCCAGCAGAAAACTTTGCATTCCTTTACCACAGAACAGGGTTCAGAGATGAGCCTTGCTTCACCACATCAGGAGCAGTCCTCAGTCACACAGTGTACACTTTTAATAACCTCAAGGACTTCCACTTCACTAACAAGGAAAGATTAATCTTGTGTCCACAACATTCATTTTACTTTCCATGAAGGACAATAGATCATGAGCTAATATTATTTAAGCCACTGGAATTAAGACATGATATGTTTCTCAGAATGCACCATTGGCTATTTATTTTCTCTGACACATGTACCATAGATTAGTTGCAATTTATGACCATTTATGCATAGACATCTGTGTTACATTTGTTTTATCCACCATACCAGCACATCTTATTTCCTGGTATTGTCACACTTGCAAGTTATTACCGTATAGATTTTGGAGTCTTCAGTGTATAAACATTAATAATTACCTTGTCTTATGTTAACAGTCAAAATCATGTTCGGATCTAAAGTTTCAAATGCAATTTACAAACCTATCAAACTTCACACAGCTACTGGAAAACAACTGGTTTCCACTCCCTGCTCATCCATGAGCTGTTTGTCACTGACCTGCAGTGTGGTGCCATGGCTTCCCTCCTGGTCCATGGTGCTGTGTGCCCTGGGAGGCTGCTGGGGCTGACATCTATCTCTGGTCAGGTTGCATCTGACCTGCATTGGGAGATCTTATGAGGTCAATGCATTTACCAGCACATAAGCTGCCAGTGAGCTGTATCATATTCTAGATGTACAGTACTTGAAAGAAATGCGCCTAACTAATTTTACTAAGAAGACTCATTAACATAATATACATACACAGAGTAGTACATAGCTAAGCAATATTTACCCTTCCTAGGTCTCAGCCCAAGAGCAGCAGAATGCAGAAATCACTTCCTAATTTCTTTGCCTTCTTTTAATTTTTGTTTTCAGAGAAACAGAGGTCTTATGGGAACATATAACCTATGGAAGCTTATGATGAAAGGGTGATAGATTTGGGAATATTTAGTCCGGAGAAGAGAAGGTCCAGGGTGGAATCTCATTAATGTATAGAAGAACATGAAAGGAGGATTCATGGAGGATGCAGCCAGGCTCTTTTCAGTGGTACCTAGTGACAGGACCAGAGGAAATGGACACAAACTGAAATACAGGAGATTCCCTCTGAACATCATGAAATGCTTTTTCACTGTGAGGCTGAATAAGCACTGGCACAGGTTACCCAGGGAGGTTGTGGAGTCTCCATCCCTGCAGAGAATTAAAAGCTGACTGGACACAGTCCTGGGCAACTGGCTCTAGGCAAACTGCTTGAGTCAGGGGTTGGACCAAGTACTCTCCAGAGGTCCTTTCCAACTTCAGCCATTCTGTGAGAACTTTTTCATTCTCCTACTTCATACTTTAACATTTTCCTTGCTGTGTATGAGCTTGCATCTTTTTCTCAACTCCACATGAAATGTTTTAGTTTATATTTCTTCTGAAACTTCTGAAATCCCCTGGTTTTGATTTAGAAATCAAAATCAAAAACAAAACTGGAAATTTTGTACCTGTCACATACTCAGGATTATATTTTCCAAGTCACATATGCTTCCCTACCCCTGCAACTCAGACTAGGAAATCTTCAGGCAGAAGAGAAATTAGTGCCCAAACCTGGTTAACAAGATTTTAAAAGAAAAAAAAAATATTCACATATTCTGAAAAGTCACTATCAAGCTCACTATTTCAGAATAACTTCCTAAAACATATTTCAGTGCTTTATCCAGTCCAGTTTAATAACTTAAAGTTGTTTCCTTTAGTCAGTGAGTTTTTACAGAGTTTGATAGAACTTATCATTAAGCATAATGGTTGCTGTCCAATAGTCAGATTTTATTACTTTAACACAAACAATAGCAAGGAGTAATATTTTAAGTAATGTAACCAAAGTAATTTAATTGACAGTCCAAATATTAAAGCCTAACAATTGAAGATACAATGTAAGTCTAAAAATGCCTCAGTTCTTCTGTGTACATGTCTGTAATTATATTCTGAAGAGAATGGATAATATTTATATTCTGTACTTCAAACTCATGAAACCTTTAAAGTTAGTTCTTTTGAGTTGGCATGCCTAACTGAAATTAAAAACTATTACATTAACTGCTGTAAAGGACAATAACCATTTTATTTGCTGAAGCATTCACATTAAGAGCAATAAAGGAAAGCCATCAAATATCACAGGATGTTTGATCACTTACAAACCAAAATAAAATACAAAAAAACCCAAACCAAAACAAAAAACCCCCAAAGACTACTTTTTATACCCTATAGATAGAATTAGGAGAAACAATGCTGGGATTCACCATGCACAGAGAGAAAGATGGAATTCAATGATGAATCTAAAAGGAATCTCTAAAAGGCAGCATGATAAATTATTTTTTATCCCTGTTTCCTGAGAGAAGCCTTACAGAGTAATAAATCTCATCTATTTGGGATGATGACATTTGAATCAGGGAAGCAGTAAGCCTAAAGGCTGAAATTACCTACAGGATAATATCAAGTGTGAAGTTTTTTGCACCAGAGAAATGATGCTTCCATCTAATAAGACAGGTATTGAGAAATTCTTAAATCGAAAATTCATCATTAGTAACCTTAATGAATGCTGGATTTTTTTTCCTGAGCTGTAGGCCAGAGTCAAATTGAATTTCCAGAAAAATCATTTCTAGTGAGTCAATATATAAGGAACAACCACACTACCAAGGCAGCAGAACACAACAGAAATAATTAGCCTTCAAAAGCAGGTATCCCAATCATTATTCACGAAAACAAACAAATAGATATGTATGATCTGATATGAGTACAGTCATGTCACAGCTTTCCATGTGAAGTGAAAGACTGTCCTCTGATGAAGAAATTCCATCCATCTTGCAGAATACTTCTCCAAGTAATAGAATCCAAGCTGGATCACTAGATGGTGGCCCTAGCCCAGGCCATTGTTCCTCCATCTATAAAGGTCATTATCTGTTGTATAAGAGGGGGGAAAATGCCTTTCTCCATCTACACCCTTCTCAGACCCTGTTACATAGTCTTTATTTGAAAAGCTATAGTGGCACTACACTCTGCAAGGAAAGCATATTTTTATAAGCTCCAAGGACATGTTTGCAGATGTCATGCCAGTAACCTTGCAAGTTTGTCAGCCCTGTCAACTTGTACCATCAACATAAAAAAGTGAAGCTAAAGAATAGACTTAAAGTAAGGGAGCTCAAGAACTGTTTGTTTGCCTTTAAATTAAAGATCAGAGAAGCTGGAGATGTTAGAACTTGCTAAGAGAATCATATTCTAGGTGATGTCTTACAGAAATACTGTGTATAAAAAAGGTTCCTCTGCTTCAAAACACATTGCTGAAATTCAGCTTTGAAATTGACAGCTGTTGTAATAGATGCCACCTCACAACCTCTTTAAAAAAAAAAAAAGTTAAAATGATCAGTATTTGAGATCAAGTATGTTCAGAAGCTTGATTCATGTTTATAGGTAAGTTCAAGACCAATATAGAATCACTTTAACTACAGTAAGAATTTGATAGCTCTTGTAGTTTTGCTATAGTTACAATAGGAATTTAACAGCTTCACAACAGGCTTAGAGGTTAATACATATATATATATATGTACATGCAAGTGAGAGAGTCAGATTGTCACAACAGAGATGGGTTGAATTTCAGCGAGGAGCACAGTAGTGGCACTGGTCAGTCCTGCGGCTGAGAGCGTGCGAGGAGGAAAGGGTGGGCTCCTGGAGCCAGGGAAACCCACGGGCAGGACAGAGAGTCCCCTCAGGAGCGGCTGAGCTCGCGAGAGGGGCTGATGCAGTGGGGGCGCTGCCAGGGGCCACCGTGGGTGATTTAAATGGCCCCCAGGGAGTGCGGCGACCAGGACGGGCAAACAGTGTATGGGGTGGCAGCT
>NW_010297871.1:18060-19504 GCF_000700745.2 Antrostomus carolinensis
TGATGCAGCCTCCCAGGTGGAGCCCCAGTGGGTGCGTGCTGCCACCCGGTTGCTGGCCTGCAAGGTCTGCCCCCTGTTTGCACTGGTACCAGACAACAGCGAGGAATTCACCTGTGGGAGATGTGCCCACGTGGAGAAACACCTCTGCTTAGTGATAGAACCCCAGGAAGAGTTGAGCAGGTTGAGGACTAGCAGGGAGAAGTCTGGGAGGGAGATAGACTATTGGAACAACACCCTGTGCTCCCAGTCCCAAACCCAGCAGGCAGCTATTCCTGATGCATCAGAGGACTCCCTATCCTCTCTCCACACAGCTGAACAGAGAAATTTAAGAGACAAGGGGGAATGGCAACAGGTTCCTGCCCAGAGCAGAAAGCATGTCCCCCCTGTGACAACCCCAACCTCCCAGGTTCCCTTGCACAACAGATACGAAGCTCTGTAAGTGGAACCCAACCTTAATGCGGATGATGGTTCCCACAGCCTAGAAACCTTCCCAAGGTTAGGGAACCCTAAGCCCTGCATCACAACAGCTTCTGTAAAGAATAAAAGATTAGTCATTGTAATAGGAGATTCCCTTCTAAAGGGGACAGAAGGCCTGATATGCAGACCAGACCCTTGTCACAGGGAAGTCTGCTGCCTACCTGGGGCCAGGTTAAAGATGTGGAAAGAAAGCTTCCAACTTTTGTAAGGCCCACAGATTACTATCCATTATTGATTTTCCAAGTAGGCAACAGTGATACCATAACAAGAAGCCTGAGAGCTATTAAGATGGATTTCAGGTCTCTGGGATGAATGCTGAAGGGATCAGGTGCACAGGTAGTGTTCTCCTCTGTCATGCCTATCACAGGGAATGATGAGGCAAGGATGAGAAAGAGCAAGGATCTCAGTAAAAAGAGGAAAGACTATGAGCTTTGGAAGAAGGGGCAGGCATCTCAGGAGGACTACGAGGATGAAGTGAGGTCTTGCAGAGAAAAAATCAGAAGGGCTAAAGCCCAACTAGAACTTGTCAGACTCTGTGAAGGATAACAAAAAATATTTCTATAAATATATTAACAACAAAAGGAAAGCCAAGGAGAATTTCCATCCTTTACTGGATGCAGAGAGAACAATAGTGGCAAGGGATGAGCACAAGGCCAAGGTACGTAATGTCTTCTCTGCCTCAGTCTTTAATAGTAAGGGCAGCTGCTCTCTGGGTGTCCAGCCTCATGAGCCAGAAGCCAGGGATGGGGAGCAGAACGAAGCTCCCATGATCCATGCGGTAATGGTTAGAGACCTGCTCAGCCAACTAGACATCCAGAAGTCTATGGGGCCAGATAGGGTCCACCCAAGGATATTGGGGGGAGCTGGCAGAGGTGCTCGTCAAAACCGTTTCCATCATCTGCCAACAGTGCTGGCTGACTGGAAAGGTTCCACTTTACTGGAGGGTGGCAAATGTGATGCCCATTTA
>NW_010297872.1:0-5423 GCF_000700745.2 Antrostomus carolinensis
TTTTTTGTTAGTTTGGTTTTTAAATGTAGAAGAATTCCAACCAGAAGCCTTATCATACTTGTGTACCACAAACAGAAATTTCAAAAGACAGGCTGGTGATACTCTCAGTCTAGCCTGAGAGAGAAAGTTACAGTGATAAGAGTAAAACAAAAAATAGAAAACAAAAAACTTTCTTCGAATTTCATACAGGCATAAGCAGCTGCCACCTATATTGCTTTCAGAGGCAAATTTTGCATGGTCTCACTAACAATAAGATTTAAGTTTTCAGTCTTAAGTCTGTGGTTTCCAGGAGGCAGATTAAGGAGTTAATTTCATGAAGGTGGAAACTAGGAACTGCTATATTCCATAATCTAAATAGTCACAAATAGTGAGGAATGTGCGACCCAGTATTAGAATAGCTATGCTTCAATATTGCAGACCTGCAGAACACCTAAGTACAGTGAAGAAGCAACAACTAAGTTAAGCCAGGAAAACTACTATCTCCACAGTCTTCACATGCAAGAGAAACTGAATAATTTACCAGCTGGTTGTGCTGCTGTTTACAATTCAGGCAATGCAATATGACAAGAAAATTAATTATGCTAGCACCACAGGCTCATTCCCAGTGTTCGTTTGCTGTGCACATTTCCCTTTACACTTTGTGAGATGCATGTCAACCTTGCCCAGACAAAATGAAAAATGGATTGGCAAGAAAAAGCCATCCTACAGCTTTGCTGCAGGTAAGGTGCAGAGCAATCAGCCAGTACCCATTTTCTTCCCTCCACCTCTTACTTCCTTTACTCCCAAAGCAGTCATGATCTGAAACCCAGGAGCCTTTAAGGCTCTTATTCCTCTGTACTTTCACCCCAAAACATTTTTGTTGCCTGGGCCTGTTTGCAGCACTATTGTGACATCTGCATCTCACAGAAAAGCCCCTAGCTCTCTAGCATGGTTTGTGACAAAAAGGGCTTGACCAGAGTCTCTGTTATTGAATTAATCCCATTGCCTTGCATAAACCCCAACGAGTTTGGAAAGAATACAGGAAGAATAAAGATGTCAGCACAGTGTTTCTGCATGTTTAGGTTTAAAGTCACCCCATGCATCTCAGCAAAACTATTCACATGTTGGAAGTGAAACAGAGATTTAAATATTTTCTTCAGCTAGAACACTGGTCCCCAGTACTTTACAACCAGCATTAAGAAACAAACAGATTAGCATAGTCCAAATCCTCCAGAGCTTCAAGCTGCTGAAAATGTCATGCATTTTGTTGTTTTATTATTTTTAATGTAAGGATGAAAGCTCTTAAGTGCCAGTTTAACTTGTCCCAGAGCAGGAATTGCTTCATTCTCTCTTTTGTTGAATTATTTTGGAGCAGTTTGTGATGCTGTTATTTTTTTTCCCCTCAGTCACACCTCAGAGCCTGTGTATCATTGTTAAACAACAGGACTCAAATACTTTAAAACAATTAAAACAATGTCAACAGAAGACAAAGCCAAAATTTCTTCACTGGCCGCGAGTTCGCCAGGCACCTGGCCCATTTGTTTCCTCATGTGTTCCATCCCTCGTGCATCTGCTCACATAAAACTTCTGGTTTAGCTCTGCCTTCACTCCTATGCATGTCAAATAGCATCTTGCCTCATGGAGACGTGTGAAATTAATTACTGCCCTAGAAAAATCCTAAAGTTTTGTCAGGTCTCTTAATATATTAGAAATACATTCAAGTGTTACCCTTAAATTTGTACTGTTGTAAGAAATACTTGGTTTTGGAGACCTTTAATTTAATTACAATTATTTTATGTAAATTTGGCAAGTAACTTTTCAATATTTATTCACAAACTAATGCTTGAACTGTTGATTCTTTATCACAAGCACTTTTAATGACATAATCTGCAGACTAACAGCTTCACATCTGCGACTTTAACAAAAAGGTGAAGAAAACAATGGTTAAATGATAACCCACACACACACAAAACTCTAGGATATTTTCTTTCCTGATACTTCATCATCAGCCACAGATAAAGTATAAGTCCAGCTTGTTCAGTACGATAAAAAATATTCTGCAACTTCAGCTGCTATTAAAAAGTTAAGGAAAAAAAGAATAAAAATTTTCCAAATGGAAAATCATAAAATCACCAGAGGGGCAAAAAGTTATAATTTCAAGCTCTTGAAAGGATACAACAGAGAAGCAATCTTCTAGAATTCTCAGCCTGCAAAAGCTCCAATTACTTGTTGAGTCAGTGGCATTTGTTTTCATTTTCCCCCTGTGAGGGCTTGTTGTTAGTCCTACTGCAGTCACTAATAGTACAGCTAATGACCTCAGTGAGTAAGGATGGGTTCAGAGCTGAACTGCAGTTGTAGTCAGAAAACAACGCCCAATGCAGAAGCACATTAAATTACATTATCAAGTTTATGTTTATTGTCTCTTCATGAATTTCATATCACATTTGCTCTGTTTACAATGCAAATATTCTTCTCAGGGCTAGCTACAGGAGAAATAAAAGGCAAGACTTCAAGAATGATGCCACTCTTGAAAATACAATCATCCAAATTAAAAAAAAAAAAAAAAAATTGCAGTCAGTCCTTGCAGACAGTCACATGTATCAGAGCAATACACAGGCACAACTGCCCTACCAGGACACCTGCTACTTGAGCAGTGTGTGCTCAGTATGATTCTCAGCCAAGAAAGTAGTGTTGTCTGCGTGTCAAATAACCTTTGCCCACAGAGACCCGACCTGCCGGAACAAGAGTACTAAAGAGTCCAACAGCAGACAGGGCACAAAAGGATGTCATTTCACACAGTTATCTTCTCAGTATAATCAAAATTTTAATGCCATTTCAGTTAGTTTCACATTCAAAGCACAGTTTCCCATCCATCACATTTAATTTTTGTTTGAAAGCTGGACTGTCTGCAAATAGCACACTGTGCTGCAGAGAGGCAAATCTTCACCAGAATGAACTCTCAGCAAGCAGTATCATATAGCTCCTTCCAGTCCTGTTTGTGAGCAAAGAGTGTGCTGTGGAAATAGGTTGCTAGAAAAATAAGTAAATATTAAGTGCATTACATTAATATTAATAACTTTGTATTTAGATAGATTACCAGATAATTAAATTGATTGTATAAATTCTTTCCCCCTTCACTTGCAATGTAAGTGCATATATAAGATCTCTGAAAAACTCTGTGGCTTTAAGCCAATATAGGAAGTCTCTCCATTGTATCTTCCTCTGTTTAAGAAGTGGATAACAATACACTGTATCCATTCAAAGTCAGCTTTTCTGCTGCATTCTATGGATAAGCACTCGGCTCTACGGGAAGCAAAGTGCCTACCCATAAAGCCATGGGTAAGATGTGACTTCTGACATTTTAGTGAGAAAAGGTTAATGAGAGCATTCAATTCTCAGCCTGCAAAATCCATTTAGAAACGTTCCATCTGGCTTATGGCTAAATAATTCAAAATATGCCAATACTGTATGACCAACATGCTCTATTTTCTCAGCTTTGACCACTAGTGTCAAGATCAAAATCTCCAGAATTTGGTTGTATTTGGCAACAAAGCTGTTTCAGTGAACATTTGAGCCTGTGTGTTTGGACTATACATTTTTACTATATTATTCACGTCATGTGATTGCTTCTTTAAAAGATTTTGTTTTCCCTTGGCCAAAATAATTATTTCTACAGAGTATCGGTATAGTATGATATATTTTATGACCATTGTAGAAAGTTTAGCTTTTTAAAATTTTCTAAGGGAGGAAAGGTAACTGGCACTACAAAATACCAACAGTAAGAGATATCCAAGTACCTGGGGAATATTGGCTACAATCCTGTGAAGTGATGAGCGTGCCGAAATCCTTTTCATTCAGAGCTCTGAATGACTTAAAAGTGTACAGATTTACACAAACTACTTTTTTTTTTTTTTTTGTAACTCCTTTTCAGCTTTCAATTTACACAAACACACAGTATACTCAAATGTATCATCCTTGAGAAGCTACTGGAATACTACCTCAGAGTCCAAGCAATAAAGTTAGGCAAAAGAAAGTCATGACTCTCAACTCTATTATCATGGAAGAGGAAAAAAACTGCTTAATGTAAAAATGCACAGTATTTTACCACATTTAAGAAAGACAAGGTTGCCAGAAAGATATACTAGTTATTCTTTATTGCGAAACTACAAACCAAAAATAAAATAATCCTGTTACTAAAATAAAATAAAATAAAAAAAACACACAAACCAAACTTCATAAAGAGACTTAGAGGCTTAAATACAAATACCTTTTGGGTTGTTTGTGTTCTTCAGCACCTCATTTCCTAACACTTTAAGCCATAATTAGAGTGTTTCTAATGTTTCACCTCTTTTTTCACTTTGCAGTTAAACAATTCCCAGTCTAATGTTTCTGTATGCTAGCAATAAGCATAGTAAATTACAATTTTTCACTCATAAAGAAAGCTTGCATAATCTCTGTGCTGGCCCTCATCTCAGGCTAGGTGTTCTGGAAACCTAAGCAGTAAACTTTTCTCTAACATTTTAAAGCAATTGAGAGGAAAATCCAGTTAGTGCCTCACAGCCAGGAGGTCAGTCCTTCTGTCCTCCTCCTCCATACAGGTGTCTCCACACATGCAGTGTGAGGAAATGAGCCCCAGGACAGCCCATGGACTGACCCTGGCCATGAATGTGGGACTAAGACCCCAGGAGAGAGGCAACACAGGCAGCAGCTGAACAGAAATTACATAAAGAGGGGTCAAGTTAAAACACAAATACAGGTCCAGCACATCAGTGATACTTGAATAGCTTCTGCTTAACTGTCTTTCTGAGACCGCTTTGACAGACCTGGGGCTAAAAGTCTGTCTCCTTGCACTGTCTTCCCGCCTGTTCCAGATGGGTTGTGGAGCTCTGAGAGGGAGAAGGAAGGAATAAAATACTGATAGTCACAGCTATTCTGGTACAATACTGGGAGCCCAGCTTCAATGGGAAAATAGTAAAAACTATATTTTCCTCTCCCCATATTGGGGAAATCTGAACTGTTCCTTTGAAGTCTGTATTAAACCCAAAACATGAAGTTCTGCTCTTTTAGAACTGTCTCAAACTGGTGTGAGCTGATTAACTCCACTTTTACCACAGCAGCCCTCCTACCCCATGGGCAGGAGAGAGAGGGGCAGCTCTGTCTTGCAGGAAGCGCTTCCCACTTCTCTTTTGCCCACCTCTAATGCTGTGCAGGAACACCGATGTCTGGCTTCTTCTTGAAGCCATGCTTAGCAAGTGAAGCCCATCTGCAGACTTACTGAAGTCAAAACCAAATGTATATGAACCATATGTATATGAAGTCAAAATCTGCATATGCCAGATAGAACAAGGCAGAACTCCTTGTAACAATTTTTTCAGGGCACAAACTATGCAGATACATTCTTAACACCATGTTTGGGACTATTTTGCTGAAGACAGTATCTCTTT
>NW_010297872.1:5435-10654 GCF_000700745.2 Antrostomus carolinensis
TCCCTCCAGACTTCTGACGTGGATTAACCTTTCTCATGAACTCCTCTTCAGTAGCACAATTGTCAACAACAGCAAATCTTAACAAAACATGAGAAATGGGAAAAAGGAAGGATTTTTTTTTTTTTAATGTTGATACAACATAAACGAGTTTGCTGTGATTTCAGATTTTATGTCTGGCCCATGATAAAACAAGAAAAAAACTAATAAAGTATATTTTCTGCTTCCACCAGGGAGACTCTGAAATGGACTTTCACTGCAAATAGTTATTTGCACAAGTGCTTCATCCAATTAGGAACAAAACCCAAACAACCTGACATGACTTGTCTGGCAATCAGTTATTTGCAGTCAATCTTTACATTGTGCACACACACACAAAGGCACTTCACAAGTAATCAGTCTGGTAATCAAATACTGTTGTTATACAATGAATTTGACTAATGGACACAGGGAACTTGATGATTTTATTGCTGCTGCTACTACTACTAGCCAAATATTATTAGCAAAGAAAAGCTAAGGTTGCTTTTCCTCTATTTCAGTAATTTGTGATAATGGTGACATTAGGATCCCTATTCTAAGCATATTACTTTTAAGCTTTGTGTGCATACACTTTCATGAGCACAATCAAGCTTGTCAAATGTACTATTCTAAGTGCCTTCGACTTCTTTCTGGGCTGAATTATTTATGCAGCCAATATTAAGTAACGTACGCTTTACATATAAATGTTTCATATCAACTTAATAAGTTCCCAGTTTTCAGTCAGTCAGTACTGGCCTAGGTAACTTGCCTGTATGAGTAATCGAACCACACTGACCCTGTTATAAAGGAACAGTCTATTGAAGTGATATGCGATTTTTTTTTTCCCCCCGTAATTGCATTTTGTTGACTGAATTGTGAATCTTCATTGTAGGCTGGATGAAATGAGGCTCTTGTTGCAAGAGACAAACAATGTTTCTTCCTTGAAAGGTGAGTTAATGAAGTGTGGAAATAAAAGACCTGTGCCAAAGCCTCCCCTTCAAATGGAACTTCTTCCACACTATTAGCTGATATAAACTCTCAGCCCACACTGAGCAGCAGGATATGTTGTCAAGGAGAGGATTTTGATTAGTTAAGGTTTGTGAATAAAGTGTGAGTGGGTAGGTGATTTTTAAAATACATTCCACAACCTGGAAAGATGGCTACTTTTTTTCCAATGGTGAAGAAACTGAAACTGGCATGTTGAAAATACATTGCATTTACCAATTTAAGTTGGCTTTTTAGATAAAATCGGCATTATTGTGCAGTTCAGTGAATATACCATCTGGGTACTACTATTAATTCTTTTTTGGAGATAATGATTCAAGGCTACAACATAGCAGCATCCTAAACTTCTATTTAGAACAATGAAATGTCAGTGTAATTAATTGTTAAATTTTATAAATAAAGGGGATTCCAATTTTGTGACAGTACCCATGTCAGGGGTTTGGTAACGAGCAAAGTTAGTGTTGGACCAAGAAAAAGTCACTTATTCATATATGCAATATTCTACTGCTAAATTTGAAACTCATTAACATAGAGCTGTGTACCACTTCTTGTCCATTTTTTCCAGTATAATCCATACCAGTAATTTTAAGACAAGTAATTTGTATTATATTAATAAATTAATAGCTAAACCGCTATTTTGCTTTTTTCTAGAAACTTATTAATTGTACCCCTAAAACTGTTTAAATTATTTATGCATTTCTTTGAGCCAATAGCCATTGCATGTTTCTTTTCACACGTTATTGCTGGCTTCTTTACATATTCTGCCTGATATTTCTAAGCAAAATCTGTGCTTTAGCTTGAAGTTACTATCTGATTTTTTTTGGAGGAACATTAATGCATACTTGACTTTAAGCACAGATTGCAGAGGGACTATTCTAGTGTTTTAACAACTCTTAGAGTAGCTTTCTCTCATTTCTATTGTCTATATGGCCAGAGCTTCAGAACCCATTATGTATCTCCTACCGTGGATTGGACTGTACCTTGCTTATTACTATACAAGAATATGCACTCAGTGGATTTATTCCTGCCTTGCATATCTCCAGTAGTACTCTGCCTGCACATTACTTATGTGGCAGCTTGTCAGTTGGCTATAGCTATTGCATCACAAAGGGAGAGAAAAATGAAAGAGAATTCAACTGTAGCTTTGCCCATATTTGTAATTTTTTGTGTGTTAATTATAGCCAAGGAAGAAATTTGTAAATGTATCTAATTATTTTTAGTTCCCTTTTCTTTCACCTCTCAAATATTTTAAAGTAGATTGCATATTTCATAAATACAAGTCTTATTTAAATGTCACCAATGTATAAAGACAAAAAGAAGGAAAAGAGCCAATACAATTGGATTTAATGAAAAATACCCTAGTGAGCATCCACTCTTTGCTGCTGAAGCTTGTCCATAGGTTATATAGAAGGAAGAGATGCAATTCCTTTTAAAACGTGCTCCTCAAGTTTTTCACAGTGAAGTTTGCCTTGAGAAAGGAAGGAAAGCAACAGACAGTTGGAAGAAAGGAGCAATTAATCTCTGTGCAGCCAGAGGCTACAAAAATCAATGGCATTCACTCATGCAGATGCTTCTTGCCTCAATCTGAGCATCCACGCACAGACTTACCTAAAATTGTTCAGCTCAAAGACAATTTACAGGAAGAGGTGTGAAACTAATAGGTATTGGAAGTGGTGCCAGTTTTAATGAGGAAAAAGGAACCAGGGGGACAGGAAACAGTGAGCTGGGAAAACAAGGAAACATACAAGTACAAACTTCAGGTGCAAAACAGTGTGAGAATCACCAAGCAAATAAAACATTTGCTGGCAAACCTCTGGAAGAACAGCATGTGCTGCTTTCCTGTTGAAATAATTTTTCTTCTTTTTCTCTCAACAGTTATTTTGAAAATAGTACCTTTTAAATCTCAAATTCTAAGTGGAAGTATAAAAACATTCTAACACTAGTGTGAAATTTGATTTGAAATTTTTAACTACCATAATTACCAGAGAAAAAGTTTGGTAGTTATCAGAAGCAAGAGACAGAAATAAAATAAAATAAAACAAAAACCACACACACACACAACCCTCCAAACACACACCAAACAAATAAAACAAAAAAACCCTAC
Source organism: Antrostomus carolinensis (assembly GCF_000700745.2). Classification (NCBI taxonomy): domain Eukaryota; kingdom Metazoa; phylum Chordata; class Aves; order Caprimulgiformes; family Caprimulgidae; genus Antrostomus; species Antrostomus carolinensis. The sequence goes on from NW_010297872.1 coordinate 8,560, forward strand.
CAAAACTCATCCTCTTAAATAGAAGTTATTTGAATTATTGCAAAATAGAAGTAATAGAAAAGTTCTGAATGAAGGATAAGAATGAAATTATGTCAGTTCAATGGGTATATCTAACAAAGAAATATATACAATATACTTACTAGAAGTGTTTTATTAAACATAGCATAAGTTTTTAGGGTTTTTTTAAAATGGAAGATAAACTGAAAACACTCAAGAAAAATGTCTACCCTGACTTCCCACCATCTGGAGAGGGTGGAAATATTTGTTGTCTTTCCAATACAAGAAGTAGGGTACATCAAACAAGGTAGTAGGAACAAGCTTCAAAACAAACAAAATGGGTGATTCTTCACTGAGTGGATGGTTCCTATCCTTAAGAGGACAGGAAAAAATGACAACTGGAAGAAAATATATAAAGAGCAAAAACTGTAAAAGTTGAATGTGAAACTATCAAGGGCAGCCACAGATTTTAAAGAAACAACTTGTTAAAGGCATAAAAATCAGGATCTGTGCTAGATGGTGCTTGAAGAGCAGGAAAAATATTCAGTGCAGGTAAGACCATAGCATAAAAGTTCAATGATATCTATGTGTTGATGTTCTCAATGCAGGAAGAGCTGAGGGGACCTTCTCACACCAGAATATTTCTTCTCATGGAGATATCCAAGGAGCTATTAAAATCTGCAGTGTCTGTAGAAAGCTTTTACTTATTGAAATAAATTAAATTAATAAGAGTCAGATCACCACCTGCACAACTTAACAGATAGTATTCAGCCAAGATAATTTGTTAATGAAATTGCCTATTTAGTAGCTACACTATAATGCCCTATTGCTTAAACTGGCCTCCGTATCACATGAATGAATGGTGGCAAGGCTGATCCAAACAAGTACAAACCTAGAAAAGGGCTTTTAACATGGGTTGCAGGTAAAATAAAAAAGAAATTTACTAGGTATTTTGACAAGCATAATAAAACGGAAAGTGAGTCAACTTTTCTCCTTTTTCAATAAAAGTCAAATCTTAAATTTATTAAATTTTTGAAGCTCCAAATAATCTAGTGTAGTCCAGCCATGAAGGGTCCTAGATTTTCTGAAATAAATTAATTTAGAAAAGTCCCTCAATGACCTTGAAGGAACATAAGATATCATTGGATAAGAAGGGACATCCCCCGGCAGATCAATAATTTGCTGAAATATAGGAGGCGAATTATAAGAATAAAAAATTCTCTTGATGATGCTAAATTACTCAAGGTAATAAAGACCAGAAAAAAACCTGGAAGCATTCCACAAAGACCTAATAATGCTGAAAGAGTGAGTAATTAAAGAGCAAACAGAATTCTTCATCAATAAATGAAAAAATATGTATAGGGACACATAAGTACAAAATTATATGCTCCAAATTATCTGTTCTGCTCAAAAAGTAATCTAGCATCTCTGATATTGCTCAAAAATAACAGTTACTCTGATAAAAATATCATGTTGATACCCAGTGGTCTAAATGTAAATAAGATGCTAGAAATTGTTAGGAAAAGAACAGAAAACAAAACATGAAACATCATTATGCTTTTATATATAAATCCTTTGAGTGCCTGCATTTTGAATCTGGAGTGCCATTTCAGTAACCGCGCCTCGTAACACACATAGCAGTAAAGGGTAACAAAGGATTACTAGAAATACAAAATTATTTTCTAAATATAGAGATTAAATAGAGAAGGACTCTGAAGAGTTGAAACCTGGCAGTAAAGATGGAGTATGCTCATTTCATGCATCTCTATCAATGTGGAAAAGATTAATAAGAAGCAATTATTGACAGTTTCTTAGACCACCACAATTACCCATGTCATGTTACTTAGTGCTACTCTTAAAAGCACAGAAGAATAAATATTTTTTACAGATTTCATTGCCCAGGACACTGAAGTTACCACAAACATAATCAAGTTCAAAAAGGAATTAAACTATTTTATGGATAATAGTTCTATTGATGGACAATAACAGAATTCATGCAAGTCTTCAACTTTGGTAGTGCTTTGACTTTAGATTTCCATAGGCTAAGATAGTGGATCACTCTACACTTAGAATCATAGAATCATGGAATAGTTTGGGT
>NW_010297873.1:0-2527 GCF_000700745.2 Antrostomus carolinensis
AATTTACTGAGGGTGCACTCGATCCCTTCATGGAGATCACTGATAAAGATGTTAAACAGGACTGGCCCCAACAGTGAGCTCTGGGGAACACCACATGTGACTGCCCTCCAGCCGGATTTAACTTCCTTTACCTCCACTCTTCGGGCCCAGCCATCCAGCCAGTTTTTAACCCATCAGAGAATGTGCCTGTCCAGGACGTTGGCAGACAGTTTTTCAAGCAGAATGCTGTGGGAGAAGGATGATGTGAGGGCTGGAGCAGCTCTGCTGTGAGGACAGGCTGAGAGAGTTGGGGCTGTTCAGCCTGGAAAAGAGAAGGCTCCAGGGAGACCTTCTAGTGGCCTCCCAGTACCTGAAGGGGCTACAAGAAAGCTGGGGAGGGACTTTTCATAAGGGCAGTTAATGAAAAACAAGGGGAAATGGGTTTAAGCTGAAAGAGGGGAGGTTTAGATTAGATATTAGGAAGAAATTCTTTGGTGTGAGGGTGGTGAGACAGTGTCCCAGGTTGTCCAGAGAAGCTGTGGCTGCTCCTCCCTGGAAGTGTTCAAGGCCAGGTTGGATGAGGCTTTGAGCAACCTGGTCTAGTGGAAGGGGTCCCTGCTGCTGGCAGGGGGGTTGGGACTGGATGAGCTTTAAGGTCCCTTCCAATCCAAACCATTCTATGATTCTATGATTTTCAGTCTTCTCAGAAGCCACCCCTCGGGTTTTGGGTCACTGTAATTGGTCATTACTGATACCTCTAGAGAAGGGGTGTGAGCTACAGCTGCATCTGAGGGTACAGTAGCCCTTAGCACATAAAATGGGAGATTCCAGGTTTCATGGTCCATCAGCAGTTAGTAAATGCCACTGTTAAATAGCTGCTGTATCCAGGAGAAAAGTAGGAAACTTCTCCATCTTCAGCTCTTCTGTCCCATATCTTCATACTTGTTGGCTTTGTTATTCTTATCCCAAGGACATAACTTTGCTTCTTCAAGCTGTGACAAGCCTCAGATAACCTGGTGAGTGACAAACACTCCTTTCTAGTATTGGCTGTCCCTCAAAGTGTGGAGGGCAACTTCACAGAGTCTTCTGGAGATAATAGTTTGAGTCACAGCGCGGTGGGCAGCTGCGGGTGCTGCTGGTATCAGCTGCCAAGGGATGTTTTGGGATTAGGAAGCAGAGCCTGAAGTCTTGAATTCTATGTCACGTCTCTTTGTTTCTGCAGGAAGCTCGAGGCTCTTGTTCAAACCGATCCTTCAGTGATTAAGAGCCTGGTCTTTTCTTTGGCTCTGAGTTCTGCAATGTTTGATCCTGCATCTTTGGGGTGATGTTTCTCACTGTGGCCAAACTGATCCGATGCCAGGCAGCCCAACAAGGAGACAACCCATTCCTCCATGTCCACCCTTGTGCTCGATGCCCGTATGACCCAAAACAAGACAGTTCAACCAGAAGAAAACTGTCATTGATGAGTTTTCTGTTCCATTAATGAGCTGAAATGATTAACCACGAGTTCACATCACAGTAATTCATGCTGGAAGGGATCTCTGGAGGTTGCATGGCCCAGCTCCTTGCCTAAGGCAAGGCCAGCTTGAGAGTGTGTTAGGTTGCTCAGAACCCATCTGGGCACCAGAGCTGTGGGGCAGAGAGATGCTGCTCTTCTCAGCAACAGCAAACTGTTGGTGTTTTAAGTAAGAGGGTCTCGCTTGAATTTCTGCAAATCTGACTCCTCTTGGTGGCTCACTGTGGGGTGGACAGTGGTACAAGGAAGAAGATGAGGATGTCCCTGGCAGATGCTCACTGTTGGGCTGGCATTGTCACCAGCTGAATGAGGTGCAGTAAATTGAAGTGTTTGGCAGTTAAAGGATTTGTGGGCAATGGTTTGGGAAATCAGCCTGTTTGCTGGGCACAGCCGTTACCACATCGGGGTGGGTGGGAGCACTGAACGCTCTGCACTGCTCCTTCCTGCAGCAATCCTGTGCTTCTCCACCGTGCCCTTGTAACATCAGGGACTGAAATCCTGAAGGGAAGGAACAGGCACCTGTCAAAAACTTTAGACTCCTTCAGGAGCACTGGAAGTGGTTATAAATGCCTTGGTGACACAACAGCAGCATGGGCAGCCCCGACTCTGTGTTTTGAGGTTACACCATTGCTGCGTGGGTGCTGCTGGTGGGATGACTCTGCTCTGAAGTGGTTGGTGTCTCCTCGTCGTGCAGCTCAGTACATCTGGTAGGGGAAAGAGAAATTAATTAGCAAGGGCTGGTGTGTTCTCAGATTCTGGTTACAATCAGTGTGGTGGTTTCACTCGTTTGACTGCAGCCAAACACAGTCGCTCTCTCACTCTCTCCCTGCAAAGGGAGTAGGGGAGAGAACTGGAAGTAAGAAAACTCATGGGTTTAGTAATTTAGATTTAGTAACGGAAATAAAATAATAATAACAGTAATAACAGAATATACAAATGAGTGATGCCCAGTGCAGTTGCTCAGCACCCGCCGACCGATGCCCAGCCTGTCCCAGCCAGCGATCCCGGAGCAGAGACAGTCCCCAAACCCAA
>NW_010297873.1:2753-4874 GCF_000700745.2 Antrostomus carolinensis
CATTCTTCTCATAACAAATCCTACACTGAAACTAAAACAGCTATTCTAGCTGCTAAGAAAAAAATTAACTCTATCCTGGCAAATCCAGGACAAATCAAACAGGAAGCCAGGCAAGTCTGCTGAATGGCGCTGGATCGTGGGATGATAAGACGTTGTTTCAAAAAAGGTCATTTTAAGACTTTTTTTCAGGTCAGAAAAGCATCTGTGCATTATACCAGCCTCACTGAAGCAGCCCCAGGAAAAAATATTAGTGTGTATTCAGCAATGAATTCACCAGTGTATTTGACAACACTGTTAGGCACAAAGCAACCATCTAGGTCATTTTCTGTGTATTTCTGCCCTGAGCTCCCTGCACATTGAGATGTAACAGGCTTCTGAGCTGTAGCAGCTCCTCCACCCCTGCGGGAGCCGTGGCTGTGGGGGGAACACGCTGCCAGGGGCAGCCAGCGTGGTGGAATCTCCTCTGGTGTGGCTGAAATGAGGTTTCTTACCGTGTGAGCTGCCCACACTGAGTGACAGGCTTTTATTGCCCTAAAAGCAAAACTGATTCTTTAAGCCTGGCAAATTCACGATACCTGTAATATCTCTGTGGTTGAAGTGGACAATAGATCTTTCTAGCCTTTATTGTAACAAAAGATGTAATAATTTTTTATTCTAAAACTCTCCAGTGAAGCTTGCACACCAGGGGTGCACCTGACATCGGTCTCCTTTTCCCTGGCACCGGGAGTGCCAGGCAGTTTCCTCTGTGCCATGGTTCCAGCCTGGGAGCCAAGGGTGCAGTTCAGCAGCTCTGCCTACTGCATCCCAACTTCCCAATTGCACCATTTCTATGGGTTTTTCACTCATAAAACTGTGATAGTGTGTTTGCTTCAGCTGCTCTGTAGAACCCTCAATTCTCTTCCAGGTTAGAGGCACAGCTTGGTTTAGACATTTAGCATTGGTGCAGATTGCAAACAAAATGCCCTCTGCATTGTTTTACACATCCCTTTGATGTTTAAGAGTTTCTTTGAAGTCCAGAGCATTTTACCTGTGTTTATCCTTGTTCTATCAACTTGTGGGATTCTAATAAATCCTTTAATACAAATGTTTCTCTGCTGAGATCAGCCTAGCACACGTAAGGCTGGAGGCACAGCAGTTCAGCAATTAGTGCCTGTCCTACCTCTGCTATTCCTCTCTGCTGGCACAGCTCAGTGCCAGATGTCACCTGTAGCAGATGACACTCACTATCCAGCAAAATCATAAACTGTAAGAAGCACTTGTGCTATCATGTTCCTTTTCTTGCCAGCAAAGTTGTCTTGCTGTTAATATTAACATCTCAAACAAGGAGTAGTAAAACCCTGTCTCTGTATCTGCCTGATACCAAAAAGACAGTAATTGGGAGGTTAGACAGATCCCTGCAGGACTGTGTAATTTCTCCTCAGCATCTGATGCAGAACCCTAATGCAAAAAAGCAAGGAAATAAAAATAAAACTCAAAAATAAATCAATAAATTGAGGGCACCAGAAATCTTGCCCTGCCCACATGACGAGCAGAACAGGCCCAGTTCCTGGATGCACCGTGCACTGGTGCAGTGAGGTCAGGGTGGATGTAAACCACCCGAAGACAATGACAGGACATTCTGCATTTCACTTTTTGTGCAGATTACTCATAGAAACACGCAGGAGCTCAGTGTGGTAGGGCAGGGACAGCAGAGTTCATCATCCCACCGCAGCGAGCGGAAGCCTACGCCAGATTTGCCAGTGGCAGCAGGAGGTGTCAGGTGTTCCTGGCCCTTCTCTGAGGTGGGTGCTGACCTCGGTGTCCTAAACATGCCCTGGCCAGGTGGCTTTGCTGTGACACTGAGCTGGCAGCTGGGGGTGGGCTCTGTCTGCCCTCGTGCCCTGTGCAGAGCCGGCAGAGACAGCAATGCCCGCCTGGCTGGGGGCTGGGAGCCCCAGCGGCAGCTTGGACCTGGAGGAGTGCCTGGCCAGCACCTCTGCCCACGTGAAGTCGTGAGATAACACCAGTCCTGGTTTCGAGCTGCCTGAATGAGCCATTGGCTCAAGTTTTCTCAGACCTGGCAGCCAGGTTGATGCCCAGTCTCCATGCAGAGATGTGACAGTTTCACTGGGCCAGCCCTTG
>NW_010297874.1:0-20004 GCF_000700745.2 Antrostomus carolinensis
CGCTTTGTAAAATACCCCTTCCCCCCCCAACAAATCTCTAACAGCCTTCAGAGTCAAGCAACACAGCCTACGGGATGATTTTTGCCTTGAAGGGACAGCAAAAGAGATCTGTCAACAGCAAAGGAGTCCTCACAGTCTTAGACACCAGGTGCCAATGAAACCAGGTTGGCCAGGTTGGATGAGGCTTTGAGCAACCTGGTCTAGTGGAAGGGGTCCCTGCTGATGGCAGGGGGGGGGGGGGGGGGGGGCTGGATGGGCTTTAAGGTCCCTTCCAACCCCAACCATTCTGTGATTCTATGATTCTAAATAGGGTCCTGGTGAGGAAGTTGAACATTTCTAGAAGACAGGGTAGCACTGGGGAATTCTGAATACCTCTAAAGTAAATGAACACCCCCATAGGCCTCATTTTCTCTAATAGGTCTCCCAAAGTGTGTCAAATATGAAATATACAGTTGAATAACTGTAATGAAACATTGGAAATCTGATTGTGAAAAACACCAATAGAAATCAAGTTGCCTTTGTCTTTTAATATTAAAATGTCATTGATTAACACTGGCTTGGTAACCACAGATAAAGCAGAGCTGAAAGATAACTCAGTTAATGAAGCTTGTACTTAGGACATATTAGAAAACCTTAACAAAATCCTGTGAATGAAGAATTGAATAAATGGGAACCATAAAAAGATTACCAATGAGGAGCTAATATGAGAAAATTTGAATAAAAGGTCTGAACCTCATGTTCCTTTTCTTTCCCTTAATCTTTAATGAGTAGAACTGTTTTGAAATTAGTCTCTGTAACAATTACACTTTCTGATTCATTAGGTTTTGGGATTGTGTTCAGGGCAAATGTGCTAACCTCAGAGTGAAAAATACTTTCTCATCTTTTTTTTCCCAGTTTCTGCTGTTCCTCCACACATTTGTCATTTGTATGTCTGCTCGTACTCCGACAGCCTGATGCCTGACTGGTGTCTGGGTTAGGTACAGGAAATATTTCTCTTTACTCACTGTATACAGTGCCAGGTGGAATGAATCACTCATTGCTCCCTTGAACTTAAACTCCACAGTAGCTGTGATGACTAACTTGGTGGTGTGACTTTGGGCAATCGTGCTTATACCCACATACGGAGAAATCCCTCCCACTGCAGAGGAAACAATCTTTTTTAAAATAATGAACTCTGCATTCAACTGACAGATCAGCTAAGAGTCTTGCTTTGGTTCCAGGACCATGTTTCAATCTGCTGCAGATGTACACTCACAGCACTCACACCATCAGCCATCTGAAATTACCTTCATAGGCTCCCTGTCCTTTTGGGTGCTACCAGTTATGGAAGCTGGGGTGCCTTCACTCATTAATCTGATTGGACATCTAAGGTCACTGAATCATAGAATCATAGAAAAGTTTGGTTGGAAAAGACCACTACAATCATCTAGTCCAACTGTAAACCCAGCATTGCCAAGTTCACCACTAAACCATGTCCCCAAGTACCACATCTACATGTCCTTTAAATACCTCCAGTGATGGTGATGCCAGTACTTCCCTGGGCAGCCTGTTCCAGTGCCTGAGAACCCTTTCAGTGAAGAATTTTTTCCTAATATCCAATCTAAACATCCCCTGGGGCAACTTAAGGCCGTTTCCTCTTGTCCTAGCACTTGTTATTAGGGAGAAGAGAATAACACTCACCTCTCTACACCCTCCTCTCAGGAAGTTGTAGAGAGAAAAAAGATTTCCCCTCAGCCTCCTCTTCTCCATAGTCAAATGAACTATGAAGGACATGGGCCTACTGGAGCAAGTCTAGAGAAGGCCATGAGGATGATGCGAAGGCTGGAGCATCTCTCCTATGAGGACAGGCTGAGAGAGTTGGGGCTGTTGAGCCTGGAGAAGAGAAGGCTCCAGGGAGACCTTCTAGTGGCCTCCCAGTACCTGAAGGGGCTCCAGGAAGGCTGGGGAGGGACTTTGGCCAAGGGCAGGGAGTTACAGAACAAGGGGAGATGGCTTGAAAGGGTCACTGGAAGAGGGTAGGTTTAGATTAGGTATTAGGAATAAATTCTTTACTGTGGCGAGACACTGGAACAGGTTACCCAGAGAAGTTGTGGATGGCCCCTCCCTAGAAGTGTCCAAGGCCAGGCTGGATGAGGCTTTGAGCAACCTGGTCTAGTGGAAGGTGTCCGTGCTGATGGCAGCGGGGGTGGAACTGGATGATCTTTAAGGTCCCTTCCAACCCAAACCATTCTATGATTCTATGAAGGATTGAACTGGGTCTTCTCCAGCACCCTTGTAGGGGGCACAGAGAGTTTGCTGTTAAAAGTAAGACAGCTTGCCAGAAACAGGTTCCCTGTCAGATACATAACAAGTCAATGATGGCATCTGTAAAATGAAGAGTAAGCAGAATATTTAACCCTCAAGTTGGTAGATAATGGAAAAATATGGGGAGAAAAATCAGAATGGGAGATGCTGTTTGCTTAAAGGCTACCTTGGTGGCTTCTGGTGCCAGCCAGGATCAACTGCAGACCAAGCTTTTCTCCCATTTGCATAGAATCCAGATGAATGTGCAAATCTGGACTGAGCTGAAGCAATGTGCAAAGGTGGCACCTCTGTCATACCAAGTAGGTCCATCTCAGAGCTGTTATTGATATTCTCCAATCTACAGGAGAATTTCCTTCTTCAAGGAATGTCCTACATGGGACAGTCAGGTAGTCTAATGAGGAATCCACCCCATAGGATGGTGATAGAGATGGAGTGAAACTCCATCACTCAGTATTCGGATGATCTAGCTGCACAGAGATGCCTGTTTTCCCTCCCTAACACCTTAAAACTGGAATTAGTGGTACAATTTGAGTGACTGAACCTCTCCTTAAGAAGCACATCCACTGGATTTGACTTCAGACTAGCTTCTCCTACAATCAAGAGGAGTGTTTGTACCACGCTGTGAAATACATCTTTTTCTGTAGCAACATCTTGTGCTGCTGGTTTTCAAAATCCTGAATCACAAAATGACAGTGAATCATAAAAGAAAACACGTATAATCTCCATGAAGTGACAAAACAACAATAGGAAAGTTACCTTGATGCTTATTTCTCTATTTTATTTTAAGTAAGAGCATAACAGGGAGCTGCTGTTCCATCAAGGACCCTCACCAAAGAAAAGCCCAGTCCTCACCTCGCAGTTCAAATCAGCAGTGTGTATGTCCTGGTTCTAGAGAGTATTATGGTGGAAAGAGTCTTCTGGAAGTTGAGCTCTTTGAATCTCAATATTTACAGCCTTGTATCTCACTGTACTTTCTATATGCATAGACATACAACCAACTGTGTTATATGGATGATTAAGAAAAATCTAAGAAAAACCTTCCTGTGCACACCTGTAGTGTAAATTTGATGCAGTCTTTTGTCCAGAAAAATCCTACAAGCATTGGAAAATATTTAATAGAAGAAAATGGCTCTACTGATGTAAATAGTTTTGAGTGTTCCTCTAAATGTGCAGCTTGGACATTGGATTTGCAATAATCAGAGCTACAATAACTAGATACTAAAAAAGTTGCTGAACATAAAAACATAACACTGTCTACAGTGTCCCTGTGAATGTCTCCAGTCACTATTCATAGTTATTTTAGACATTGTTGGTAAAGCTCCAGCTACCAGGACCAGTGAACAAAGACTCTGTAACTACCAAAACCTAAACTTGACCTCCAGCAGTGTACAATGTGTAAAAAACAATCATTCTTCATCTTGCAAACAGATTAGAACCAGCAGCAAGAGGAAATGGAAGACCTAGAAACCAGAGAGCAGATAAAATGGCACCTGGTTAGTGATTGACAAGTCTAGGCTTTATAAACTATGAGGAATTCACTCTGAAACATACTCAAGTAACTTCATTTGTTTAGACAGATGACATAAAAAATCAGGCCCACCTGGATGGTGTATGTGCTTACGTAAAACTAGTTGAAGCTCCTCTCTGGCTGCACAGAGCAACACTTCATGGGTTTTACTGTTTACAGGAAACAACAGGTGCTCCAAATCAAGTCCAAACAAGCCATCTCCTCCCTATTTTTCTCATCAAATGTGTACATTACATGCAAACTCTCCTCTCAAGTGCCAAAGTGCCTTTGCAAAAGCAAAATATTGACTTTTGGGTTTGAAATAGTTTATTTTTTTCTTTTTTTTTTGATGCTAGGCTGTCAGGCTTTGGCTGAACATAGTCAACAAGAGCTCTGGGTGGTTGTTTTTTCATAAGTATGCATTTGATTGAGTCAAACACCCTACAAGTATCACAGAATCACAGAATATTAGGGATTGGAAGGGACCTCAAAAGATCATCTGGTCCAATCCCCCTGCCAGAGCAGGAACCTAAATGAGATCACACAGGAAGGCGTCCAGGTGGGTCTTGAATGTCTCCAGAGAAGGAGACTCCACACCCTCCCTGGGCAGCCTGTCCCAGGGCTCTGTCACCCTCACTGTAAAGAAGTTCCTTCTCAAGTTTAAGCAGAACCTCCTGTGTTCCAGCTCACACCCATTGCCCCTTGTCCTACCATTGGGCATCACTGAGAAGAGCCTGGCTCCATCCTCCTGACATTCACCCTTTACGTATTTATAAACATTAATGAGGTCTCCCCTCAGTCTCCTCTTCTCCAAGCTAAAGAGACCCAGCTCCCTCAGCCTTTCCTCAGCAGGGAGATGCTCCACTCCCTTCATCATCTTGGTGGCTCTGTGCTGGACTCTCTCAAGCAGTTCCCTGTCCTTCTTGAACTGTGGGACCCAGAACTGGACACAATATTCCAACGTAACGCTGTTAAGAAGGTCCGTGTCACTGTCAAAGGATGATATGCAGACTTTTAACCCATGGTGTTCACTATTTAACTTCATAAAAAGGAATCACAGACTAATTAAATCAAGGCAGAGGATTATTATTTAGACTCAGACAGTTTATGAAGAATCATTGCCTTAAACAGAAGAAAGTGGAAAAAAACCCCAGAATATCTGTCAGAGTGTAAACGAGTTACTTAAATTTAAAGAACATATTTAAGTTCTTAAATAAGTTACTGGAAACATGGGAAAGTAGCGTCTACAGTGCCCAACAAAGGAAATTATCCTGCAGCCTTGGAGACTCGAGATTTTCTGCTGGGCTTACTGAAAAGGAACACCTTTAAATGCCCTGATACGATATACTGGAGGCAATAGTGGAAGCCTTTGAAGATTCAGGTTGTGGAACTGCTGTCCTTCTGCTCTAGGCATATAAACAAGCAAATAAACATAATAAACAAGAGGGGAGATGGAGATGAGATCTGAGGAAGAAATTTTTTGCTGTGAGGGTGGTCAGACACTGGCACAGGTTGCCCAGAGAAGCTGTGGCTGCTCCTCCCTGGGAGTGTTGAAGGCCAGGCTGGATGAGGCTTTGAGCAACCTGGTCTAGTGGAAGGTGTCCCTGCTGCTGGCAGGGGGGTTGGAACTGAATGAGCTTTAAGGTCCCTTCCAACCCTATGATGTAATTACAGCTCTTAATTTTCAGGAGGATACTCAGATCACTTTGCTGTGCCATTTTGACAGCACTGATGGCTTCCATGTGCACCCCTAAGTGACAGGATAACCCATCTCCACTGCATCTTAATATGAGGGGGACAGCACCCTAATGTGAGGCAAGAAAGGCAATTGGCTTGAGCAAAGGATGGCGCATCTGTGCTCTGATTTTGAGTTGCTGCAAATCACACTCATTGAATGTTTCTAGACACGTGTGCCTAAAACTGCAACCTACCTCCTGAAGAACTGGGAGCCTGCAGCTCTCTCTTTTCTAAGTATAAGATGTAGGAAGTCAGTACTCCTGAAAATGTGTGCCTTTTTTTGAAGTGTTAACAGGTGCATTCAGTTCCCCACATTTTCTATTTTGCACCGTATGCAATATATAACCCTAAAACTCATTTGCAGTCAGCCAGGACATCTCAGTGGCTGGGGATTAGGCAATTCCTATGCCACTTGGATGATTACCCCTCACAAGTCTCCTTTCAGTGGCGTCCAACTTGCACAGGCTCAGCACAAGCAGCTGGGTGCCATCCCTCATGCATAAAAGGCCTGGAGAAAAGGAAATAACTCTCAGATTTGCTGCCTCCCCACTGCACATTTAAGAAACACAACTGTTATTACACCTAAGGTTATCCTTCTTGAAAGAAACGTGGCACATCTCTCTGATGTCTGCAGTTTATTGACTTGAGGCACTGAGGAACTCTTTTGTACAGAGAGAGCTGAACTGGTTTCCTTGTGTACTCTGGCTCCTGTGTCTGTTGTGTGGTTCTTTCAGACAGTAACATATGGAGACAAATATATAAACACATAGAAAACCACATAGTTCAGCCTTGTCCAAACCAGACATGATTAACTGGTGTAGTTACACTGGCAAATGTCTGAAGTTTTGCTGTAAAACAGTTCCCCAAACTAAAGTACATCCGCAAAAGGTGCCTTTGGCTGCTGTAATAGCAAATAAACACAGGGTTTTTGCCAGCGCAGCTCTGTCAAATATTGTTGGCTTTTTTTTCCTTCATTTTTTTTTTTTTCTTCATATCCTGATATTGGAAAAGCTTTGAAATATAGACCTGATCTTTGCCTCTTTCTCCCTAAAAAATAAAAGGAACAAACGGTCTCTTGTTTTGCTTACACCCTTCAAAAATCTTATCTCAATTGCAGCGCTGTTGTGACTTAGCTGTACACAAACAAACAGGACTGACAGATCCCCAGCTCCATCAGCAACCCTGACTATTTATAGGAGCTGAGGAAATGGTCTGGTTTATATAATTTTTACAATGTTGTTAGCAGCGACAAGCCAGAGACCATCCTCTTGCAGATATGAAATGATTCAACTTCCATGCAGTTCAAGTGCGTGACAGGACCAGGTATTCACTCTTCAGGGTGAAAGATTAATATGCTGCAAAAACATTTTAAAAATTTACTGTATTCAATGTTAACTTGCAAGCTTTGGGTTTGAATCCTGACCTCTGAGGGGTATGTAATTCCCAGAGGCACCAGGGAGTTGCACAGCACAGACATCAGAGGGAGGGTTTTGTACCTTGCTTTTTTTTGTTTGTGAATGAATCAGCCTCTGGAAATGCACAATTCCATTATTTCACACCAAAGCGCTTATGGAATGTGACATGATGTGGTGTAGCACAATGCCAACGAGCACTAATGATTTTAACTATTTCCTCTAGAGAAAAAAATAGGGAAATTTTATGTTGGTAGCAACTGAAATAAACTATTTCAAGTCTTTGTTGGCAAAATTAGATCTTTTTTCATGGCTTTGGATCAGCTTCTCTACCTGTTGCCACCCAGGTGCTCCCCAACAGAGGCACTGCACAGTGCAGAACTAGTTGGCCAGTTTTTCCTTTGTTACCCCCTCCTTACTGCCATCCTCCTTTTATTTGTTTATTTATTTTCTGCTGCCTTTAAAGTTTTAACAAAGCCATTTCTGTTAAATACCTCCAAAGCCCAACATAAACCAGTGACAATTCTATCTGACAGCTGTGACTGACATGACATCTGTCACAGTGATTAATACCTACATCCCCTGCCCCATCCACTGCGGATACAAAAGCTGACTGATTTCTTTTGGTGAAAACCATGGGTGCAGTTAAGTGTAAAATCTCTCTGCACAGGTGGAAAACCTTATTCCCTTTGGCACAGGAATCTGATTTGTGAGAGCTGAGCTCCATGACCTTTCCCTTCAGGTTCTATTTGACATTCTCAGAAGCAGGATGGCAGAAGGCTGCACTCCAAATAATTCTGAAACAGACATAAAACTTTTATATTTTTATTAACACTTGAAGAGGCCACTAAAAGAAAATCAAAACTATGAATCTGTCAAGACACCCCTCAGCAATGCTGCACTTTGTTCACAGAAGTACCACGACGGGAGAGCAATGTAGTTTATCTGCTGTGTATGTTTGTCTGTCTGTTCCCAACGCCTCCGCTCCTAAATATCTCAGTACTAATTACCACAGTCCCTCTGGCAACACACTTTTGAGAGGAAATATTCACGATGAGTCTTATTTATGGTTAGTCTCATTTATCACATTCTTCTTTTTTTGCTTCTATGTTTTATCACATAAACCTCTAGCATGTAACAAACATCAACAAAACTATAAATACACGTACACTTAAATATTAATAGATCATAAAGACATTTCTACATATTCTGGTGTTAATATTTTACCCTATTAATCTGAATGTACCTTTGTATATCTCTCTGCCTCGTTACAGATAGATGTGTACAAATGTACACAGTGCTACAGAGACAGAAAAAAGATGAAAAGGTTTTAATCTGTTCTTAATTCCTGCTCTTAACTTTTTTGTTCCCTACTAGGAGGTATTGTCTTTACTGGTATCATACATGAAAGTGATGCTTGCTGCCCATCAACTTTCATCTTGGAAAATGGGCTAATTTAAAATGAACAAATAAAAAGGTTTCACCGAATCACAGAATGGTTGGGGTTGGAAGGAACCTCAGGAGATTATCTAGTCCAACCCTCCTGCTAAAGCAGTAGAACAAAAAGACTGCCCTAGCTTTTCTGCAAAAAATTGCAAAAAAAAGTTGTATCATCAGAATTATTCTCTTTTATCATAGAATCATAGAATCATAGAATGGTTTGGGTTGGCAGGGACCTTAAAGCTCATCCAGTTCCAACCCCTCTACCATCAGAAGGGACATCTTCCACTAGACCAGGTTGCTCAAAGCCTCATCCAACCTGGCCTTATCCTAGTGCTTATTGTGGTTTTCTTTAGTGCAGGAGAAACTGAGAAAAAACACTGTACCAGGCTATACAGCAGTTATTGTTGAGTGTGTAAGGTATAGAAATAGGTTTGAAAGAGGCGTATCTGCTTCTGCAAGTCGTACTTGGTAGACACAAGTCTACCAAGTGCCCATGTGTGAAAGTGCCACTGGGTTACTGATCACTCAAAGTATGCCAATAGGGAGATTTTCAGATGCACAGACAGAAGTTTGGTATCATCTTCCATTTACCCCCGTGGCACTGTGTCACCCAGTGACATCTGGGGAAGGACTTTTCATAAGGGCAGTTAATGACAAAACAAGGGGAAATGGGTTTAAGCTGAAAGAGGGGAGGTTTAGATGAGATATTAGGAAGAAGTTCTTCACTGTGAGGGTGGTCAGACACTGGAACAGGTTGCCCAAGGAAGTTGTGGCTGCTCCTCCCTGGAAGTGTTGAAGGCCAGGCTGGATGAGGCTTTGAGCAGCCTGGTCTAGTGGAAGGTGTCCCTGCTGATGGCAGGGGGGTTGGAACTGGATGATCTTTAAGATCCCTTCCAATCCAAACCATTCTATGATTCTATGATTCTATCTACAGCCTTGAAAAATTCCCCATGAAGAATTTCAAATCAAGCCCTGAATTAACGATATTAGTGCAGACCTCTGAAGCCAGGTACTCAGCTTATTTAATAATGTACTTTGGAAATAGGCAGTCCTAGCACTAACTGAAGTCCAATATTAGCTGAAGATTCCTTTAGCATGTGGCTGTTCAAGAGAGTGACAACGCACTCAGATAACACTTCGGCATGAAGCGTGCGACTTTACAGCTCAGTCAGATTATCATGAAAGATGAATTTTCTAAGGTTCTTTTCATTACTTTCTGTAAGTGCTCTTGACATTCTTCGAAGCAGTTTAGGAGAGCTTCCTAAGAAAAATGTCAAAATAAAATAATAATTTTCTTATAATATTGTTCAACAAAATGGGAGCACAGCTTGATTTAAAAATAAAGATCAGCAATTTAGGAAGATGGTGCACATATGCACACACCTATCTATTATCAAAGGCTTCAGTGTGATCAAAACAATAAACAGTCATTTCATATGTGCCTTGTCAAAGAACTAGAACAACTGGTCAGTGTAGAAAGAGGATTTTATATGACCTTCAAGTATCCCGACAACACACATTCCAACTAGATATGAAACTTCTGTTTCAAACATTGGTAGTTATTCACTGAGTAAAACTATTTTATACTGGCATCATACTGGAAGCATTTGTTACAAAATTTATATCCTTTCTAACTCTTTTTAAACAGAACAAATCAAGTTCAGCGTGGAGTTGTATTAAAATACTGACTTGCTTTTTTTAGGGCCAATCGTTAAAACGAGTTGACTATCTGCCACAGGCACCAATTGGCACAACTCTGTGAGGGTGACAAATTTTTTTTGGTTTAATTAAAGAGATGATCATAAAGATATATTTTATTATCTGTAACTGAAGAACTGCATGTGATAAAGGGGATTTTATTTTTTTTTTTGTTCCCTTCATAGTCTCAGAGTCTCCCCTACCCCCAGCTGAATGATGTACGGTCTGGAACGGACCCATCATAAACCACAGGCTGTAAATTAAACAGTGGGATGAATAACTGGCTGGAGGGTTTTAGGAATGCTAACATAACACGTTATTCAGTCTACTGTGAGGGAGCTTCTTTCAAAAATACATTTCTGAAGTAGAAGCACATTACTTTATAACATTATTTAATGAAGAATGACTGGATATTTTTAGCGATAAAGCTTAAATTTCACGGAATATATTTATGCATAGAACTTTGGATTATTTACTTTTGTCCTAAAGGTTCCTAAGCTCTTCAAATACTTAGCAAATTTGATATCCAAATTAGAGGGAAGAATCATTTAGCTCATCACTGGCAGGCCATCATGCCTGCCAAAGAACAAGACTGTTGCTGCATGAAGAATAAAGCCCTGACTCCACTGAAGACAGCTGTAAAACTCCGAAAGACTTTAGTAAGGTTGGAATTTTATAACTCATCAGCTGCCAAAAAAATACCTTCATACTGGAGGGGAACTCTAATAGTGGAAACCAGGCAGGACTGTATTCTTCAGTTCTAGTGATCAAACCATGACAGGGACAGATCAGTGTTTGTCGTTACGAATCTAGCAGCCTACTTCCCTGTCAGCGTCATCATTTGGAAAGGAATCTGCAGAAACTCCCACAGAGACACGCTGCCCTTGATCTGCAGCAAAACTCCTTGATGTGCAAGGTAACTCTTGATGTCAGCAGCAGTTTTCTGCACGGTGTAGGCTCCTAAGGAAAGTTTTAGAAGCTGGGGATGCATTGAGATTAATCAGCATTTGTTGCCTCGCTGGAGAAAAACAAATGAGCAGGGTTTGTGGATACAGTCAGCGAGGAACGTGCAACTGCAGCCAGAAAAAACTCAGCACACTGAAAAATTACAAATGCAGCCAGAGAAGAAGAGTGAGAGTGAGGCAGGGGAAGGTTAGCCTTGAAGAAAGGATCATTGACAGAAGGACTCGGAAGAGGTCTTCATCTCTTCTACAGTTTTTCTTCTGAACTATCAATTTTCTTCTGGGCCATCCCTGATCTTCCCCCATCAGCCAATTCTGAACTCCCCAATTGCTGCCAAACTGTCCTTAAAACCAGATCTTATAAGCCACATAAACCAAGGGGGTTGGAAGTAGATGCTCAGATTTCTCTGTAACTTGCTCCTACCCAATTCAGTCTGTTATTTACTGGAAGATTCATCGACAAAGCACCAGACTGTTCCCTGAAGTGAACCCACAGACCCAACTCTGATGGGATCTTTTGGGCCAAGAGATGGCCTGACCTCACAGAAAAACTTTGGGCAGCAGGGAATTTCCACTCTCCATTTCTTTAAATTCAGGGTAGTAAAGCTGCCAGTTACAAACCCCAAAAGCTTCTGTGTAATTTCACAGTGTCTAGTGGAGGAGTAAAGTGATATTCTCCCTATTTGGGACATGAGGCTTTTAAAATAATCTATCTGGTACACACTGAGAGCCAGAAACATAAATAACACGTTTTACTGCATAGCAACTTTCACCCTCAATTTTACAAATAATTTACAGCATTAATTAGTTAAGAGCATCTGATAACAGGACTCCATATTAAGACGATTATGAGTATAATTAAAGGTAATGAAATGATGAAAGGACCTGTGCTCAATTTGTACATTCAAACAGGGAACTCTGAAGTAACGAAAACAAAGTCGAGCACAAAGATTTGTGACTAAGTACACATGAACTTAGGGATTTCATTCCTCTAGGCCAACCCTGCCTCTAGTCAGGAATATGTGTGTAAGATGTGAAAGATTCGGTTAAAGATTTGCTGTGGTGCAGAGATTAACATCAGAGGAGTAGCAAAAAAAATAAGAGACCAGTCAGGCACACAGGTTTCTGTGGTGGCAATTAAAATTGGATGTGTGAGCTCAAAGGCTTTCAAAAGGGAATGGTCTGGATGGCAGTAACAGGAATTATTCAAGATCTATTGTCCATTTGTTGTCCATCCATGGATCTGTTGTCCACTGACAGGCTGGAGAGGTGGGTCTGTGCAAACCTCATGGAGTTCAACAATGCCAAGTGCAAGGTCCTGCACCCAGGTTGGGGCAACCCCAAGCACAGATACAAGCTGGGTGGAGAATGGCTGGAGAGCAGCCCTGAGGAGAAGGACTTGGGGTGCTGGGGGATGAGAAGCTCAACATGAGCCGGCAACGTGCGCTGGCAGCACAGAGGCCAATAACCGTGTCCTGGGCTGCACCCAGAGCAGCGTGGGCAGCAGGTGGAGGGAGGGGATTCTGCCCCTCTGCTCCGCTCTCCTGAGACCCCGCCTGCAGTGCTGCCTCCAGTGCTGGGGCCACCAACATATCTTTTTCATGACTCTTGGAAACAAGTTTTTTCCAAAACAGCAGAAGTAATAATGAGCAGCTTTATGATGGATCCTTGGTAGTGTGCATGTTTTGGCTGACCTGCAGGTGGCTCACAAAAAGAACATCAGTGTGATTCTCCTTGTCCTTTCTTCCATAAAGGCACCAATTTCTACAAAACTTGTAGGAATTTGGTATCTTTGAGAGCTCTGTTACTCCATCAAGCAGTTGAAACAGGCCAACAGCTTAAAAAATACACACAGGATGTCAGGCAGACAGGCAATACAATTATTATGACTCATTTTCTTAGGAAACACAGTTGAAAATGGAGGTGATTCCATCGGGAGGACAAATACAGAATGTTAGATGAATTATGAAACGTTCTTTAACAGACCTGCCAAAATCATGGCTTTTCTTTAGTCCCTGTGTATGCAGACAGTGTATGGTCTTCTTTAGGTAAAATGCTACCTCCACCATGAAGAGTTCAAGATATTATGGGGAGAAAAAGAAAGTGGTGACAATCACCTTTCTGATGAAAGCTCCATTTTTTTTTTAGGAACTGGTGTAAAAGCTCCAATGAAGTGATACATCATCTAAGTGTCCTTCAATGCAAAAAGAACCTTCTTTTTCTTCCTCCTTCTAAAAGACTTAGAAACTTCATGAGATCATTCATGGAAGACAGCATACAGCTTTTGATGAGGGGCTTTTCCAGTCAAACAGCCTCTTTATAATGATTAATGGTGTCAAAACTGAGGATGAAACACTGGGAGTGCAGGTATTCTCTATATGCACACTACAGTCACCAAAGTTTTTAGCAACTCTAAACTTTCCTCTGCAGTCCAGTGGGAATCAACAGATTCTGAGAATTTACATTAATTAAAAGTTTGTATCACACCACTGATGTCTGAGAACTAGCCATTCAGAATTGAAGGCTGGCAGATTAATAACACTTGTGTCCAAATAAATCAAGACACTTTGATTCATCCTCTGCAGAAGCTGTCTCTGGCTGTCGCTACAGGCATCCTTCATTAGAGACCACTATCTCTAGCAAAATCAAGCACGGATCCATGCACAAGTATCAACAGTATTTCTATTTCTTAGCTGACTTGGAGTTACTGATAAATATTCTGCTGACTCCAAAAGGATTTCTACCTACAAAATGTGCCAAATGAACAAGTACAGAAGCAGAAGTAAAGCTCTGGTTGATGTAGAACAGCGTTGTGTCTCAGTTTGTCTGCAGATGAAGGCAACTTAGCTGGATGAACAGGATGAGCTGCAGAAGGTTGTCCAGAAACTCACTGTCTGGCACGATAAAGAGAACAGTGTGGTTTTCTGAGGGAAAGTTAGCAAAGACTCCAGCTCACTAGTGATCTGAAAAGCCTTTCATAAGCTTTCAGATGCTCTAGGTTTCTGATATAGAATCATAGAACCATAGAATGGTTTGGGTTGGAAGGGACCTTAAAGCTCATCCAGTTCCAACCCCCCTGCCATCAGCAGGGACACCTTCCACTAGACCAGGTTGCTCAAAGCCTCATCCAACCTGGCCTTCAACACTTCCAGGGAGGGGGGCAACACACAGTGAAACACACAGCTGTAGTGTGCAAGAAAGACAATTGTGCCTTTCATGTGGAAAAATCCAAGGGGGGCACTTTCTTTGGGTTTTTGGGGGGTTTTTTTGTTTGTTTGTTTGGGGGTTTTTTTGTAGCTGTGAAGGCTACTCTTTACATACCACGTTTTTATGCTTTTCCCTAAGCACTCACACATAATGTCGTGAGCTGGAAGGGACCCACAAGGATCATGAGTCCAACTCCTGTCCCTGCAACTCAATCCTGGGCATTTCTGAAGACCTGCCCAGATTCTGCTCTGATACAATTTATAGAGTTAATATTCAAAGCTGGACAAGTTAAGATAAGACTGGAAAGAGGACTGCAGCAAGATGGAAAGGAGAAGAAAAAGGAGGTGGGTGGAGTACTCCAAAATTGCCAGGCATCCAGAGCAAAGCATCAACTATAAATATGTAAAACCATCAGGCAAAATCTGTGCAAAATTGTGTTAAGATATTATTATGCTTCTACATCAACAGCTAGAAAAGATGCAGCTTAGGAACACTCCAAAAAGAATTACAAGGTTGTTTTTCTTTTCACTTCAGATGCTGAGGGATGTTATGCCTCCTCCCACTAGCTCAAGTTTATGAAACAAAGAACCTGACTGGTGGAGAAACCAAAACACATGGAGTAGTCATGTTCTCATCTTTTGGCTACTACTATTTTCTTTTTCTAATTTATGTTAATAAAGTTGTCAAGAAAAGACTACTCTGTTGGCAAACCAGAATGGATGCAAACGAGCGATCGACAACATACATAGCACACAAATCCTTGTACCCAGCCTCCCAGGGACTGAAAGCAAGTTCAGATTTAGATAGAATATCCTCAAGGATTTACACTTATAAATATATGTAATAAACTCAGTAAAAAGATGAAGTGTGAAGTAAGCTCTTAATCAAAGGCTTATTTTGGTTTTCAACAAATAAGAAAATTAAAACTCCTGCTGCCCACATGAGTCTGTGTGTCTGGATCTTTCTTGATAGATAAAATTATTCATGGCATATTAGAGCCTGTTAGTATATTTAACTAGAAAAAAAAAAAAAAGTATTATTCCTAGAGGAGTTCTAAACAACTTCATTCTAAAAGCTGTGAGGGAGTCACAATACATTAAGAAGAACAAACGTAGTCTGCAGTGGTTTTTCAGTTCTTTCTACACCATTGACTTACCAGAGGAAAGTACTACTAATTACACCTACTTGCATTGATTATTTTTTTTTTCTTCAGGATGGATTACCTTGTCTTCCTCTGAATCTAATGATTTAAATTAGAATGAAACCACAATCTGATGGGGGTTAGAAAATACCTGGGAAAGAAAGAAGGAAAGAAGGAAAGAAGGAAAGAAGGAAAGAAGGAAAGAAGGAAAGAAGGAAAGAAGGAAAGAAGGAAAGAAGGAAAGAAGGAAAGAAGGAAAGAAGGAAAGAAGGAAAGAAGGAAAGAAGGAAAGAAGGAAAGAAGGAAAGAAGGAAAGAAGGAAAGAAGGAAAGAAGGAAAGAAGGAAAGAAGGAAAGAAGGAAAGAAGGAAAGAAGGAAAGAAGGAAAGAAGGAAAGAAGGAAAGAAGGAAAGAAGGAAAGAAGGAAAGAAGGAAAGAAGGAAAGAAGGAAAGAAGGAAAGAAGGAAAGAAGGAAAGAAGGAAAGAAGGAAAGAAGGAGCCCTTTCAGAACAGGTTGAGTAAGTTTCAGGTGATGTGATTTAGCAAATACTACAGCGACATAATATACCACACACTGCAGGAAATGCCAGATATATTTCTTGTGGGTAGATAAGGTTCAGTGATCCAGATCTGGATCAGATATGATCCTGTTTACACCAATGTAAATCCAAAATAAATTCCACTGAAGCCAAGGTATTAGTTCAGAATCTAGTTCACTAAATTGTAAATTATTACATTCTTAGAAATACTCTTATCTGTCTCCTCCTTTTCCCCTTACAGACTCCCCAGTTTTGCTGCCAGGACCATGAGGATCATCTAAATGAAACTCATATGCTATGGGTCACAGAATCTCTCTCAATCATTCCTACATCAAAACCAGTCATTTGCAGTTGTGGTAGAAAAGATCAAACACTTCTGCTGATTTTTTGGGTTGTTTTTCATTTGTACTATCCCCGTGAGAACTCAGTAATTAAGAGACAACTGCCATGGTAACATATTGCACCCAAACATGATTATAATTAAATCAGTGGCAAATTTTTTTTCAGGTTCTTCTCAACAGTCAGTCTCCCCCTCTACTCATACGAGATCGTATCTTACCCACCAGTCTAGGACTTTTGGCTGACCTGGTTGTTGTGAGGTCAAACTGAGAGACGGATCTTAAAGAAAATGTCCTGACTATTAGTCAGATGATGTGCTTCATAATTTACAGGCTATTATAGCAATTTCAACTTTCTTCTTTGTTCTTCACTCCCCTCCTCTTCATACTCTCTCTCTCTGTATTCACAGCTCATTCTGTGCCACCCTTGCCATTCTGTAATCAGTGACGAAATACATCTTAATTCCTGGCTCTATATTCTTTGCACAGACAGTTCCAGCACCTACTTTCCCATGCAATAGCTTCTATTAATCCATTAAAATTTGAAAACATTTCAACTGCTCATTCAGCTCTAGCACAAGTGCACCTGCAAGCCAAAATCCCACGAAAAACAAGGACACTACAACGAATAGTCCAATATGGATTTAAAACAACTGATTCAGTGGGTCCAGACACAAAACACAGGCTCCAAGGAGACCTTCTAGTGGCCTTCCCATTCCTGAAGGGGCTCCAGGAAGGCTGGGGAGGGACTTTGGACAAGGTCAGGGAGTGATAGAATAAGGGGCAATGGTTATAAACTCAACAAGAGTAGATTTAGGTGAGATTTGAGGAAGAAATTCTTTGCTGTGAAGGTGGTCAGACACTGGCCCAGGTTGGCCAGAGAAGCTGTGGCTGCTCCTCCCTGGGAGGGTAGAAGGCCAGGCTGGATGAGGTTTTGAGCAATCTGGTCTAGTGGAAGGGGTGGATGAATGATCCACTAGGTGGAACTGGATGATCTTTAAGGTCCTTTCCAACCCAAATCAGTCTGTGATTCTATGAAGACAAGTGTCAGAGGTGTTGGCAGCACATTGAAAGATTTTGGAGGAGGGGAAGACACTACAAAAGTTCATCTGGATATTGCATAGAACATATATAAAATACCAAGACTGAGGTCTGATAGTCCACAGGTAGTACAGGAATCAATATATGCCAAGGAAACAAACAATTGTAACTCTGAAATGCCAAGTGTGCTGGATCCCACATGTAGTTAGATGAGTGCGCACATCAACCTGGCTGGTGTGGAGCTACTGTCACCACCTGGATAAACACACATTCAAGCACTTTGCTATTTCAGTGTCATCAGAGAATCACAGAATGTGTTTTTAGATTTGTTCTTATTTCTATTTATCCTGCTCTGTTAACTTGGCAATAAATTAAATTAATTTTCCCAATTGGAGTCTGTTTTGCCTGTGATGGTAATTGCTCAGTGATCTCCCTGTCCTTATCTCAACCCACAACCTTCTCATTGTATCTTTTCCCCCCATCCTGTTGAGGAGGAGAGTGATAGAGTAGCCTGGTGGGCACCTGATAGAACAGCCAAGGTCAACCCACCATACCATCAGACCCATATGTCTCCAATTTAGTGACAAGGATGTTGTGTGGGACCATGTCAAAGGACTTAGGGAAGCCAAGATGGATGACATCACTTGCTCTTCCCTTACCCACCAATGCAGTCACTCCATCATAGAGGGCCACCAGATTAGTCAGGCACGATCTGCCCTTTGTGAAGCTGCGTTGACTGTCTCTAATCACCTTCCTGTCATCCTTATGCCTTGACATGGCTTCCAGGAAGATCTGTTCCATGATTTTACCAGGCACATAACTACCTGACTGGTTAATAGTTCCCAAAGTTTTCCTCTTCACCTTTTTTAAAAAAAGAGTGTGATATTTCCCTTCTTCTAGTCACTGGGGACTTTGCCTGACTGCTATGACTTTTCAAATATGATGGAGAGAGGCTTAGTGACAACATCTGCCAGTTCCCTGTTACGTGCAAGTCCTTATCATGTAAATAGTAATACTGAATATTATCCTATGGGATAAAGGAAAACATGAGAAAGTCCAGGCACCAAAGACCAAGAGCAGACTTGACCTTATAACACAAGTGCTATTTGCCTGGACTGACCTCATACATATTTTTTTCTTTCTTTCTTTTCCATATATTTCTATTTTCTGCAGCTCCAACCAGCTTAGGCATTAAATAACCAGTGCTTTGAAAGCCAGGAGAATTACAGGCTCCTGAAATCTCTTTCCCATTATTTTCTTCATCTGCATGATCTTAGTGACATGTGTAAAACTCATGCCCTAGATTTTAATGATGGTGACCTTTGGGAGTTACAGTTGAGTTAATGCCGTTTTAAACACGAGCCTGCTACTGTATTCTATCTTTGCAGCTGTAGCCAAGTGAGAGGGTGACAAGTGTAATTACCAGTTCTTTCTGTGAAGACTCCTAGTTGGAGAAAATGCAAGAACTTTCATAAAACGAATGCACAGATGTGCCAGGACTTTGTATCACTAGCACAAGTGGATTTATTGTTCACGTTCCAAAGTCAGATGCATTTGGTGTAGAAAACAGAAGTGTACAACACGTAGTTAAGAAAATGAAAATCTATTGTGCTATACACTATTCCATACATTTGTGTTTTCTTGGAATTGGAATTGCTTTCATAGATTTGCTTTAAATCATCATTTTGGAATACTTGCAACAGAGTTCAGGTAGAAAGTAACACTATGTTTATAGTTTCACATCAAGTATGTCCAGTTCACAAGTTTAACTTTACAAATCAGCTGACATAACCGGGACAGTGAGAGCTAAACTGGTTTGTTTGAACCTCAGACGTTATCACCAATAAAACATCTCAAGCCAAATTGATGTAAAGACAATTTATTGATTTCACTGGGTCTACCTAAGTGTCTGTGATTGGAATTTGGTTAATTATTCTAATGAGGCAGCTCAAGACAGGATAGAGTCTGCAGAAGGCTGGAGATGCCATCCCTTCCCTCTTGATCTTCTCCTTCACTTTTTCTGCCACCAGCTGGTGGTAGCCCTGAGACACCTAGATCATAGCATTGAAGCTGCTCTCCAAATTTCAAAATCCTACGCCTGTCTCTGTGGGAGGTACCTGTTTGCACAGGAATAACTGAGAAGAAAAGCTGGATTTCCATCTAAACTAAAACAAAGTGTTTGAGAACCTATCATGGTTCAAAAAGTTTCAATAACGAGGACTAACTACTTATAACAGCAATTTTAGAATGTAGAACATTATCTCTATGGTGCTAAATATTTTAATCAACTTTTGATCCAGCACTCCAAGTCTCTAACGACAATGACAGGATTATTTTTAGCATCCACTGAAAGATATTTTAACAGGTAGGCCCTTGAGCAACAGCGTTTCTTTAAAAAACTAGTACAGCATGCACACACAGAAGAGACTACAGCTGAAAAGGAATTTGACAAGTGCTGCTGCAAGGTATTTCTCAGAGATGTTAAATGTCTCCATTCCTGCAGAGTTTGGATTTTGTTTCAACATCTTTTTGCTATTCAGTGTCAAGG
This sequence comes from Antrostomus carolinensis, assembly GCF_000700745.2. Classification (NCBI taxonomy): domain Eukaryota; kingdom Metazoa; phylum Chordata; class Aves; order Caprimulgiformes; family Caprimulgidae; genus Antrostomus; species Antrostomus carolinensis. Next base: position 19,877 of record NW_010297874.1, read on the forward strand.
CACAAACTAATTGTATGTTACCGTAGCAATTTTCACTGTGGAGCTATTTCACATACTGCACCATATTTTATAGTAACTTACGTAGTTATTACTGGGTCTGGGGACCAATTAAGCAATCTGGACATCCA
>NW_010297875.1:0-1592 GCF_000700745.2 Antrostomus carolinensis
GATGAGGCTTTGAGCAACCTGATCTAGTGGAAGGTGTCCCTGCTGATGGCAGGGGGATTGGAACTAGATGATCTTTAAGGTCCCTTCCAATCCAAACCATTCTATGATTCTATGATTCTATGATGTATCAGCTGCAACTGTTTTTTGCAAGCCACTGTTTAGTCTTGTGGAGTAGTTTAAGATATTTCATATTAGTTATTATTAACAAACTCCTAATCAAGCAGTATTTTCTAGATGAGCAATCTGGGAAAACAGAAGATGTACTGAATAGAATACAATCAGACTTTTATAAAAGGAAGTTATCTTAACATTAAAAAAAAAAAAAAAAGATATCAGAACTGCAGTATGAGCCTTTTAGAGAAACAGAAAGCCCTGAGATGCTGTGTGTTGTGCCCAAGTAGGAAAGTATTCTCAGAATCAGTCATGTGACAGGCAGCAGGGCATGCTGATGACTTTTGCCATTTTTATTAATTTGTCTATGTCTTGTGCTGTCTGAAGTTAGGAGGATGGGAATTAGAGAATAAGTACCTATGATCATACAGTTTATTCAGTTCAAATAGCCAAGAGTATACACAATCTAGAAGTTGGTCCAAAAGCAATGAAATTATATATCTTCCAGAAGAACTCATTTGTGGACATGTAAAAACCTCTTGCACTATTACTAATAACAATTAGCTACTAAAATGTGTAGTGTTCTTAGACTTTAGATGTACATTGCCCGCTCTCTTAATTTGATTTGTTTGTGTCATTCACTATAGGTATTGCAAATCAACTGTTTTTTCCCTCATCTCTGTTGTAACCTTTTTCATTCAGCAGAGGGTTGTTTAATATTTGAGGAAAGTAAATAAATCTTCAGTGCTAGTCTGTAAGTAACAGCTGCCAGTGAAGTCCTGATTTGGACACAACGACCCATACTGTCCGGTGCCAGTGGGTTTATGGAGGAAAAAGAAAGGAATGCGAATTAAGATACTTTGAGTTTCACAGTCTTATTCATACATGTCAGAATTATTTTCTAATTTTTTTATTTTATTTTTTTTTTAATTAAAATGCTTTTTCATGCTCTATTTTTCCTCTCCTGTTTTCCTTACTCCTACTCAACTGAAAAATATTGCTGCTATTTTTTCTGCTTTTTTGTTGTTGTTGTTTTCTGATCTGTTTTTAATCTTCAATGTGAAATCTTTTGGAAAGTTGCTTTCCAAATTATTATGAGGGGAAGAAGGGTTCTGTTTAAAAAATACTTTTTATTGTTAAGATTTAGCCTTAGTGAGGAATTTAAGTCAGAGAAATAGCAAAATAAACACATTGATTACTCTGAGTTGATTATCATTTTGATTTACTCACCAGGTCCTTCTTGTCCTATTGCGAGTGGAGAAAAGTTAAAGTCTGAAATACATGTGGGAAAGAAAAAGCACTATTTCAGCCATTCATAAGAGTAATAATAACAACAATAAGAGTATTAAATGCATTAAGAATGTTAGTCAACAATTACCATAGAATCATATAATCGTAAAATCATAGAATGATTTGGGTTGGAAGGGACCTTAAAGATCATCCAGTTCCAACCCCCCTGCCATGACCAGGGACACCTTCCA
>NW_010297875.1:1675-7019 GCF_000700745.2 Antrostomus carolinensis
CTGCCTTGGGCAACCTGGTCCAGTTTCTGACCACCCTCACAGTGAAGAACTTCTTCCTAATATCTAATCGAAACCCCCCCTCTTCCAGTTTAAAGCCATTACTCCTTATTCTACCACTAACTGCCCTTGTCAAAAGTCCCTCCCCAGCTTTCTTGTAGCCCCTTCAGATACTGGAAGGCTGCCATAAGATCTTTCCTAAGCCTTCTCTTATCTGGGCTGAACAGCCCCAAGTCTTTCAGCCTGTCCACATAGGAGAGGTGCTCCAGCCCTTGGATCATCCTGGTGGCCTCTTCTGGACTTGTTCTAACTAATCCATGTCTCTCTTGTGTTGGGGGCTCCAGAACTGGACACAGTACTCCAGGTGGGGCCTTAAGAGAACAGAGTACATGGGGCAGAATCCCCTCCCTCGACCTGCTGTCACGCTGCTCTTGATGCAGCCCAGGATATGGTTGGCCTTTTGGGTTGTGAGCACACATTGTCAGTTCATGTTGAGCTTCTAGTCCACCACCACTCCCAAGTCCTTCTTTTCAGCGCTGGCCTCAAGCCACTCATCACCCAGCCTGTATCTGTACTTGGGATTGCCCCAACCCAGGTGCAGGACCTTACATTTGGCCTTGTTGAACTTCATGAGGTTAGCACAGGCCCACCTCTCAAGCCTGTCAAGGTCCTTCTGGATGGCATCCCATTCCTCCAATGTGTCAACCACACCACACAGCTTGGTGTCGTCGGCAAACTTGCTGAGGATGCACTCAATCCCACTGTCCATGTCACTGACAAAGTTGAACAGTATCAATGCCAATACCAATCCCTGAGGGACTCCACTTGTCACTGGTGTCCCCTCAGACATTGAGCTGTTGGCCACAACTCTTTGAGTGCTACCACCCAGCCAGTTCCTTATCCACCGAGTGGTCCATCCACCAATCCCACATCTCCAACTTAGAGATAAGGATGTCATGTGGGACGGTGTCAAACGCCTTGCACGAGTCTAAGTGGATGACATCGGTTGCTTTAGCCTTATCCACCAATGCTGTAACCCCATCATCAAAGGCCACCAGATTGGTCAGTGGTGGAGTCATGTCCTTGGTGAAGCCATTCTGGTTGTCACCAATCACCTTCTCATTCTCCATGTGCATTAGCATACTTTCTGGGAGTATCTGCTCCATGATCTTGCCTGGCACTGAGCTGAGACTGACTGGCCTGTCATTTACCAGGTCTTCCTTGTTTCCCTTTTTAAAAATGGGGGTTATGTTCCCCTCTTTCCATTCTGCAGGAACTTCATCAGACTGCCATGACTTCTCAATTATGACAGATAATGGCTTCGCAACTTCATCTGCTAGTTCCCTCAGGACTTGCGGATGCATCCCATCAGGTCTCATGGACTATACACCTTCAGGTTCTTTAGGTAGTCCCAAACCTGATCTTCCCCTACAGTAGGCAGTTCTTCATTCTCCCAGCCCCCTCTCTTGAAAATTCTTAAATTATCAAACATTTAACCTACAAGTGAAATATGTACTCTACCACAATGCACTTATGATGCTATAAGGATTTATTTTCATATATAACCTAACTTAAATAAAATAATTATGGAGGATTTTCCATTTAAAAACTATATACTGTCTTACATGAAGTTTATCAATAAATTAAGCTGAATACCCCTTATGGTCCATTAACTGAAAAGGAATCAGCTTTACTGTTTCTGTTCATGTCATAAAAATATCTTTTTTCAATGCAAGGAAATGTTCTATATAGAACTAAAGTAATTCTCACAATGTTACATGATGTTAGCAAACACTATGAAATCAAAATATGACTTCCATTACCTTAGGCATGATGCCTGGCTGTTTGCAATAAGAGATGGTGTTTTCTCTGAAGAACTCACTTAAAACAGGAAGGACTTGCAGTCCAAGAAAACATTACCTTTCACACAGAGGTGAAAAGTGACGGGCTGGCAAAGAAAAACATGGTACACCTATGAACGCAGTTCTCATTTCCATCAATCATCTCCTTCATTTTCTTCTGTGTAACCCATTGGTCTCATAGACATTTTAGTTTCTTGCAATTTTAGTTATCTCAGTGAAGAACCTGAGAGAAGATAGTTGCTGTAGGTGCCTTGCCTAGTTAAAGCTCCAAATTGTGTTTCTGTTATTAGTTACTGCTAGAGAGGACCTTATCTTTCCAATGAGAGAAGCAAAATGCTTAAACATCTCATGTGTCAAAATTTACCTAAAATTAATCTGGGCCTTGGTCGAGTCATATCAATAAACCATGTTTATAAACCACAAATGCACTTTTAAGAGAGATAATGCAAACACGTACACTGTGCATCAAATCCATTCTTTTCTCCATAGTCATTTTCTGGGTTATGAAATCTGTGCATAGTTGTAATCCATGATATATAGAGCTGAGTGAAAATGTATACAGTGATTTCTCTTTACTTCATTTTTGTCTTTGCAAATAAGAAATTCTTAATGTGTGTTGCAGAAGGTCTTCCATCCCTGTTGTGATTGATGGCTAGCAAACTGCTGGGGACAATTCTGGTTGGTGGGTAAGAAACACCATCTCGTTTATCTTTATATCATATCTGTTGCAAATTAAACTAAAAACATAGAGTTTGCACACTAAAATAGTTACACTGTGGAGCAATGTGCCTATAAAACAGCATGCTAACAAGCACGACATGATAAATGAAATGCAATAAACTTCTATAATTTCAGATTCTCCCAGATGCCGAGACTATCACCTGTTGAGCTCCACTTGGTGACAGCAAAATGGCATCTCCGAGAAAGTACTCGCTGGGCTTGCTTTTTAAGAAGTGAATGGCTATTAGTGCATACTCAGTTAACTGTACACATGCTGTTTCTAAGATTTGTAATCCAAACAACCAAATGCACAGGCAGTGGTAGTTTGCTTGCTAGATTACTGTTGCTCCTGAACAGGAATGACCTGTTTTCTTCAGTAGATGGCAGCAGTACAGATACATGCTAAAAGCTGGACTCCAAAAGCAGTTTGTAAAATAAAGCTGTTCTTTTCACATACTATCATTATTGTGAGTGTAACACCTGAGCATCTACCAGATGGATGATAAACCTCATCTCCATCTTCAATAGTGACATGATTCACACATATACAACTTTGTTTAAAAAAGCCTGATCAATGCTACTTTATTTTTTCTGTGCCAGTACACATTTATTAGCATTAACTATCTAGCTATACATGTAGATACATTTTTCCTCATAAAGTGTCCCATGGCATTACTCAAAAAGTTTTCCATCAATTTCATGAGTCTCTTCAGGAAGATATCTGTAGATCATAGTTTTTGGAAAGGGGAAGAAACAAGGAATGTCTCAAGAATTTGATGGCTGTTTTATACTACACAAATAAATACTAATTTGATTCAAATGTGCATATTTTAGCTGACTATTTTTAAAGTATATTAATATTAAAATGGTCCCTTCAGCATGCCTGAAATTCTGTATCTGAGTTTTTATTTTTGAAGGAGCAGTAGACAAGAAGAGAGGTTTGTTTTCCCAAGAAGACTCAGAAGTGACTCATAAAATTGAAGTCTAGCCCTTGGTTATCCTGCTCTTCTCAGATGCAAGAAATTTGGTTTCAAATTCCTCTACTGGGTTCAGCATGGCAAATGGCATCTGCCTCCCCTCCAGTGAGTGCTCTAGCCCCAGGGCTATGAAAAAACAGTTGTATATTCAGTCTGGTCCAGTAAATATTTCATTACTTATACATAGAGTTTGAATGCAGGAAGTGCATCATGCACCTTATATTCAGGTGAGAAGCAAAGGGAGACTCCCCATGTGATACAACTGACTTACTGCAGCATAAAATTAGAACATCAGATTTGTACCTTCTATATTCCCTAAAAATGTCCTGAGGCATTCAGGGTCTTGTGCCTTTAAGATTTCTGCCCTTTACACTCATCATAAAAAATAGAATAGCAGATCTAGAGCAAAAATTGTATGTTTTGAGGAAAAAAAACAAAGCCTAAAATTAACAAAAGAAAGTATTAACTGTGGATGAATAGGTTATATTCTGCCTTTTTTATTTAAAATCCTCTGTGTTAGTTCATGTAACAGTCTATTGTGACTCCATGAGATGAGGAATCTCCTAGGTGTGAATAAACAGCTATAACTCTAGTTTTTGACAAAGCTCAGATACATATGATGAGAAATGGTAAATAGTTTGGAGGTTTAAATGCCATGGGATACATTGAATAGTGCTCAATATGTTCCTGAAATCTGTAGGTGAGTTTTTTACCTTTGCATTCATTTTTCAAAGGCTTAGGTATTATAAGTCCTTTTGTCTTTCCTTGATACACTTCATACTGCTGGTTTGTATCTAAAGTAACCTTCCATGGTCTACAATAACAATATTAACTAACTAACTAAAAAAAAAAAAAAAAAAAAAAGCTTTAGGTTTGAATCATAATAACTGCTAGCCTAATTATATAAAAAAAATAAATAGAATAATCTGTGGTGACAGCTTATAAACATAAATGTTCCCTTCAAGCAACTACAGGTAAGGACAGGAAAAAAAATCTAAAAAAAAAAATCTAAAAAAAAAGGAAAACTTAACATCTCATATTGATTGCTGGGTCAATGCTGTTCTTGAAACTGTAAAATATGAATGAGAAGCCTTTGAACAGAGTAAGATACTAGATACCTTTGATCAAATCTAGAATGCATTTCTGCACCACTAGTCACTAAAAAGAACAAATAGAGGATAACCCTCAGATGATCAACCCTGTATACACAAAGACTTCCTCTGTGTAGCCTAAAAAATAAATATATATTGAACAAATGACAAGTTTGAGAAGATATGATCGTTGTTTGTGTTTCATTCAAGGAAGTAAACAACAGAAAAGAGCAAGCTTTATTTAGAACATTCCAAAGGGACTGATCCACAATTAACATGAGGAAACTAAATAACAAAATTTGTAGACTGGACATCAGAAAATATTTCATTAATGAGAGATCTGTGTAACTGTGAAAGATTTTATAAGAGGAAACAGGGCAAATCCCCATGTTTTCATAAAAACAGATATGTTAAGGTGTTGCTGAATACAATAAACTCATCGGGTATAATGGATAGAAAAAAAAAAAACCAACCAAAACCTAGAGGAAATAGCATCCTCATTTTTAGATAATAATATATATATAAAAAAATAAATTAAAAACCAGAAAACATAGCTGTAATGCCTCAAAACAATTTGTGTATCTTGGGAATCCATTTTATCTTTTAACTTTTTTTTACTGTGTATATTTACCATTATATATATATGTAGCCTTTCTCATTTTGTGAATGCCATGAAGATATTATGGAATACATCCAG
>NW_010297876.1:0-3295 GCF_000700745.2 Antrostomus carolinensis
TTTTTTTTTTAAATTCTAGACTGTAACCACAGTATATTAGTCTTTCATGTTAGTTTTCCCTAAATGCAAGACTGTTGCTTTGCCAAATGCAGAAATTTTGCTTTCCTTTTATTTGCTTATTTATGGAAAGTAATGTCCACATTTTTTAACAATTTCCTTTCATTTCTACATCTTCAGCTTTGCAGTTTGTGTGATTCTGCTTACATTTTTATAATAGTTTTATGTTTGATTTCCAAGTCTTAATTAATTGAAAATTTAAAACTCACTGAGTGCAGCCACCAAACATTCTGTTTGAGATAGAGGTACTTTCTGATTATCACTTTTCTGTAGGCATCCACTGTTTACAGATACACAGTGTTAAGCTGATTATCCTATTTTATTTTTCAATTTTATTTTTTTTTTAACTTTGGGAAGTTACTCAAGAATGTGTATGGTATGTACACTGTAGCCATTGCATCCCTTTAATGATTACTAACGCAGCCAAGGTCACTTCTTTATGGGCTGAGTTATCCAGTTTATTGAAAAAGGTGTACTTACAGTTGTACCACAGTTTCAACTGGTTTCTGGAATGAAGGCAGAAATATAATTTAAAAGTTAGACTAGAAAATAATAATTTTCCCTTGCCTGTTACTAGCTCAATATGCAGCTGATGTTCTAAAAGATTTCTTGAGTAATTAAAGCTGTCTTTCACTCTTCTGAAAAAAGATCAACTGACCATCTAAAATTATTTTTCTCAGTACAGGATTCATAAGTCTTGAAGTTAGAGACAAATAATATATATATTTAAAATGGAGCAGACAAAAGAGAGAGATTTCTAAAAAGAAGTGAAATGTGGTCTCTTTCAGTATGACCTCACTTCTTACTTATTTGAATGTAGGATGTAGTTTTCTCTAGAGAATGGGTCTACCTGAATGCAGAAGAAATGTAAAAATTAATTTTCAAATTCCAGTTTTAACCAAATCTTTAGGATGGATCAAGTTCTAATCTTTATTTTGAAGAATTCAGCAATAATTCAATTTAAATTAGTAATGCATATTTGGGAAAGGCACTTGATTTTGAAGAAAATATACAATGTATTATTGTGTACTATTGAGGACAAAATTGACTTGGCAATGTATTGTAGTTGGTCTTTGAATGACTTAAGCAGCAGATAAGAGACTAGATACGTTTGCTTTCATTAATTGTTGCTTTACTTTGTTTTCTTTCTTTACCTTTTTAGCAGGACTAAGTTGTAGTTACACATTCATTCTTGATAGATGTTCCCTCTGGGAACATCTATGCTAAGAATTTCAGTTTTAAGTAGCATTATATCTCACTGACAGTACCTTGATTAAGATTAACTTAATTAAGATAAATGATAGCTGTTTTGTCATCTGTTTGGCACAGTAAGACTTGTATCTTCAGCCTAATGCTAGAAGTAATGAGAATTTTTCATTTTCTTTGGGAAAGTACAAATTAAATTTTTGCAGGACTGTTGCCCACCTGTCCTCATAAGTGTACACCTGTTGGAAAGCAATAGTAAGCAATTTCATCATACAGATTTTTCTCTATAATGCAGTTGTATTATCTTCCCAGTTATCCTATATGGAAGCAAGTCAGTAGTATATATTCCAGAAATAATATTATTTAATCAAGGTTAGGATTAATTGTTACTGATGCAAATAGTCTTAATAATTCATAGAACAATTCAAGGGGTGGTTCTTTGGGAAGATGATCCATTCAGAAATCAAGATAAATTCTTCAGTGGAGAAAGCCAGAGAATAATAATTCATAGAACAATTCAAGGGGTGGTATTCTCTGATTTCTTTGGGAAGATGATCCATTCAGAAATCATGATAAATTCTTCAGTGGAGAAAGCCAGAGAATGTCTTTTTTTTTTTTTTTTTTTTTTTTGGTCTTTTTAGCAATATTGAGCACATCATCTTGAATAACAGTCCCTAAAGATACCGTTTTGTCTGTACATGCATAGGTAGGTTTGCATCTTGTGTAATGAGAAACATTGGAAAATAGTCAATTCCTTAATGTAAAGTTTAAACTGAATAGCCTGTTATCATTCCAGGAGTAATTTTAAGAAGCATGTTACTCATTTTTAAACTAAAGCATTCTTAAGGTTCCACTTAAAGAAATAAAGAAACAGATGATCTATATGAGCCAAATCTGCCATAGCAGATTTATGCATGCATTAAATTGTTATCCAAGATGTGGATAAGCTCTTTGAGTTTCAAGGATCATAGAGAATTTCTTGTCCTTTTTCTGGTCTCTGGGTTGTTCATCTGGGTTCCATGTTTCCACCTGGTCAGTCCCTCGGACTTTTTCAAGGATGTGCGCATGAAAAATTTTACTCCAAATGAGTCATGGAAAATAAAATGCAACTCCCTAGTAGACAGAATAAAATTAAAATGCTAGTTGCCTAATTTTTTATGGGAATGGTGTTTGCGTTACCTGTGTATTTTGGTTGATACTATGGATTTGTTCTTATCCGTAGAGATACGAGAATATATATTGGAATACAGTCAGATCAATGAATATCTTTTCTCCTACTACTGACTTACAATGCCATCCTTACAAAGGAGGTTCATTTCTCTTCTTGTGGGCATTTATCTTACCTTCTAAATGTATGATTAGACAAACCACTTGAAATGTATATTAAAAATAGTACACAGACTCTTCAGGATATCACACTCTTCAAGGTTACTTTTTAGTAACTCAGTGAAATTGATAAATAACCTGCAAAACACAGATCCAACCTAATCTTGGGCCTGAATTAATATAATACCTTTGTTCAGAAGTAGATTATAACATCTCTTGTGTATATATTTCTATTACTATTAAGTATACAATTGCCTTTTTCACTGTGCTAGCATAATTTTAATCATGCAATGAAATACATGTGCAGTTTTTGCAAAACTTGTAACTATAGCCATAGTATTAAATTTTAATGTTAATATTTTCCTGATATTAATAGTCATACAAACAAGTTATTAGGAGTAAAGAAGCAATACAGTTGTACTCTTGCTTCAGATTTGATTTATAAATAACATACTTATCTCAGCTTTTGTTAATACACAGAATCACAGATTCGTAGGGGTTGGAAGTGACCTCAGGAGATCATCTAGTCCAATCCCCCTGCCAAAGTAGGTTCCCTACAGCAGGTTGCACAGGAAAGCTTCCAGGTGGGTTTTGAACATCTCCAGAGATGGAGATTTCCCAGCCTCTCCAGGCAGCCTGTCCCAGTGCTCCATCAGACTTACAGTAAAGAAGTTATTCTTTAAGTTTGTCTGGAACTTTCGGTGTT
>NW_010297877.1:0-4563 GCF_000700745.2 Antrostomus carolinensis
CCTGTGGTAGTTTAACTTGGCTGGCAGCCAAGCATCACACAGCCACTTGCTCAATCTCCCCCCACTCCTCCCCCAGGGAGAGAATTGGAGGAGTAAAGAGAAGGAGACTCGTAGGTTGTGATAAGAACAATTCAGAAAGTGAAATAAAATAAAACTGCAAGTAATAATGACAATAATAATGAGATTAAGTATTAGAATAAGAATAAGAATAAGAATAAGAATAAGAATAAGAATAAGAATAAGAATAAGAATAAGAATAAGAATAAGAATAAGAATACATACAAAGAATGCATAGTGCAATTGCTCACCACCCACCAACCAATTTCCATCCCATTCCTGGAAAGTGATCCTGGAGGAGCAAAAATACCAAAACCAAAAATGCAGTTTCAAGGAGAGAGAGAGTGAAAGAGAGCATTCTGGTCAGCCCTCGTCTATATACAGAACATGATATTATATGGTCATAGAATCATAGAATGTTGTGAGTTGGCAGGGACCCACAAGGATCATCGAGTCCAACTCTTGCCCTAGCACAGGACAATCCCAAGATTCAGACCATGTGTCTGAGGGCTTTGTCCAAATGTTTTTTGAATGTTGTCAGGCTTGGTGCCATGACTGCCTCCCTGGGGAGCCTGTTCCAGTGCTCCATCGTCCTCTGGCGGAAGAAGCCCAACCTAAACCCCCGTTGACACATCTTCCTGCCATTTCCCCTGATCCCATCACTGGTCAGAGAGAAGACATCAGTATCTGACCCTCCTCTTTCTATTGAGAGAAAGTTATAGACTGTGATGAGATCTCCTCTCAGTCTCCTCTTCTCCAGGCTGAACAACCCAAGCGACTTCAGCCTCTCTTTGTACGGCATCCCCTCTAGACCCTTCACCAATTTAGTAGCCTCCTCTGGACACTCTCCAGTGGCTTTATATCATTTTTATACAGTGACACCCAAAACTGCCCCCAGTACTGGAGGTGAGGCCACATCCACTGGCATATCCAAATGCCAATTTGAACCCATCACTTTTCCCCCAGCTGCTTCTGTACGTGCACACTAACAAAATAAGGGAAGTTGGAAAGTCCTTAATTTCCCAGCAACAACTAAAACCATCAGTACATTATCAACATTCTTCTCATAGTGAATTCCATACTGAATCCAAAACATAGTGCTATTGTAACTACTGAGAGAAGAAAACTAGCTTTGTCCCAGCCAAAATCAGGACAGCATCCACCCTTTATTCCATACCATTTACATCACACTCACGTTCCACACTTTCCGATACATTTTAATCAATCACCACCACTGTTCCTGATAGGCATATAGATATATATATATACAGAGATATAATTCCCCTAGTTTGTGGACCATTCCTTCCGAAATATGTATTGAGTTCATTTAGTCCATAACTTGGCTTGCACCTGCCATGACAGAACTGGTTCCATCAAAGAAGAAAATTAGTTCCGTCCCAACCAAAACCCCCAAGAGTTCAAGTTAAGACAGGTGCAGCCATCAAAACCAGACACATCCATTACAACTTCCACTGGTGGTTGTCACTTGAGCAGTGTTACAGGAAATATAAGTCAGATTGTGGAGAGGAAGCACACCGTCACATCTCCCTCCTCATAGCTGGGCTGAATCTAAACCTACATGGAGCTGCTCTGAACATCTCCAATGTTGGAAAGTGCCCAGCCTCTTCAGGTGCTGAAGCACCCTCAGAGGAAAGCAGTCCCTCCCTTATCACCAGACATGAGAAAGCTCACAAGGACTCGGACGAGATTTAGTGGTTACTGGAGCAAGCAAATCAAATACCCACAAACTCAGTAGCAGTAGATCTCAAATATATCTTGGATATGGGCAGGCTAGCCAGGCATGGTGAGCAAATATCTGAGAGAAACCAAAGAGGCAGAGTCTACAAGTCAGTTTTTCCTACACCAGAACTCCCAAGAAAGAAAACACATAGTTGTGCTTACAGCTGCAGAGCAGATGCATCCATCAGCTGCTCTAGGCTGCCCTTAAACATAGTGGGGCCACATTTGACCAGGAGGGAATCTTTCAAGGTTGCTGTTATAATGTGCTCCACTGTAGAATGCTTCAGGGATTCCTGTTCTGTCAGGTAGGACGTTAATGGAGAAGATGGGGAGCTGGGGAGACAGTTCATCCCTGCCAAAACTGCCAGCCTGTACACTAGCTCCAGCCAAGTCCTCCTGCCGCATCTCTTTCACTGGTGCTTATCTGAGCCCATGGTGTGCCAGATCGCAGAACTAAGCTAACACAAAAACACTCAGATTTTTTTCCACATGGTTCATTCTTTCACTGCTCTGCAGAGGCTGGAAGCAGAGCAATTGAAATTTGAAGGAGAGAAGCAGGACCTCACTTTCTAGCAGCAGCTAGGTGTGAAATCAGCTTTGCTGTACGGCCAAAACACACCTCTTCAGCATGGTTTTGTGTGTTGCAGTGAGCCCTCCCTATGGTTCAGTGCTGCTGGAAAGGGGAAGGCCCCTTTTCATCCCTAAACCATGGTGTCCACCATATGGCAAGAGAAGGGAGAACGAGCACACCATAAGGAGGAACATTTAGAAGGACTAAAACAGCCTATAATAGGATGGGTTTATGCGGCCATTGAACAACATTCATTCTTCTTAGCTTGCTAGTATATTTTACTCATGAAATTATTTAGTTGTGTTTCTGAAAAAAAAAAATATATATGTATATAAAATGAAATTATTCAGCACAAACTAAACATTCCCATCTTTCTCAGAACCTGCAGACTTAGAAAACTCCTTTGGACAAATGTATGAGCCATGTAGGCAACACAAAGAACATGTCTGTGTGTTGCAGCTGCATTACGGAGTGATAGAGACAATTGTGAACTCAAAACTCCCCCACACCCTCTCTGCAGACCACCAAAAGCTGGCAGTGGGCCTTTCTGTGGCACTGAGGAAAATCAAAAGGTGATATGCAATGGGATGTGTGACACAAAACCTTGGCAAAGGATCTCTGTATAAACATCCCCAAGGTCACAGAAAGAAATGAGCTCCTGGTTCTAAGGACCATCTTTCCTAGTGTTATTAGAACTGAAAACTAAATGTCACTCATCTCATGTTTATGGTGCTTTATGCTCAAGGAAGTAAGCCACTGAACAAAGCAAGGTGGGGCTTAAGAGTTTGAGGTTGGAAATATTTATGGTTTGGGTGTGTTTTTCTTCGTTCTTTGGGGTTTTTTTATTTCCTGATGGGAACTTATTTTTCCCAAACTCAGTGACCTGGGTGCACTTGGTAGGTGATGCAGAAGGATGGAGAAGTCTGATGTGTACCTAGGAGGGATTTGATTTTGTGTGATAGGCGATGTACTGAATTGTAACAATGAATCCAACAATGAATTGCAGCTTCTTTGAGATTGACATCTTCAACCCACAGACCATGGGCATGGACTGTGCCAGACAGGCCAGCTACAAGGAGAGAAAATAATCCAAATCTTCCTGAGAGCCAGGTTTGCCGTTAAACAAAGGTTAAAGGACCTGCACAAGAGATTCAGCTTTTAGGAATAAAATGGCAAGATGGATGCCATCAGATCCCAATGGATGTGATTAATAAAATAACATCCACCAACTGACAGAAAGGAAGCACAAGCTTTCTTAGGTGTTGTGGGTTTCTGGAGAATGCATATTCCAAACTACAGTCAGATCATGAGCCCTTGCTACCAAGTGACCCAAAAGAATGATTTTACATGGGGTCCTGGGCAACAACAAGCTTTTGAACAAATTAAAGAGGAGACAGTCCACACAGTAGCTGTTGGGTCAGTTCAGACAGGGCAAGACATTAAAAATGTGCTCTACACTGCAGCCGGAGAGAACAGCCCTACCTGGAGCCTCTGGCAGAAAGCGCCAGGGAAGACTCAAGATCAACCCTTAGGGTTTTGGAGTCCAGGATACAGAGGATCAGAGACCCGATATACTCCAACTGAAAAAGAGATATTGGCAGCATATGAGGGAGTTGGAGCTGCTTCAGAGGTGATTGGTACTGAAGCACAGCTCCTCCTGGTGCCCTGATTGCCTGTGCTGGGCTGGATGTTCAAAGGAAATGTTCCCTCTACACACCACACAACTGATGCCACATGTGGTAAGTAGGTAGCACCAATCACACAGTGGGCCCAAATACGGAGCCCCAGCTACCCAGGAATCTTAGAAGTGATCACGAACTGACCAGAAGGCAAAGATTTTTAAATGCCACCAGATTAGCAGGTGACACTTGCTGAAGATGCCCTACCATATAACAAACTACCAGATGATGAGAAATGATATGCCCTGTTCACTGATGACTCCTGTCGTATTGTAGGAAAACATCAAAAGTGGAAATCTGCTGTGTGGAGTCCCACCTGATGACTCACAGAAACTGCTGAAGGGAAGGGGGAATTGAGTCAGTTTGCAGAAGTGAAAGCCATGGAGCTGGCTTTAGATATTGCTGAGTGAGATAAGTTGACCACTGCTCTACCTCTTCTTCTTATCACAACCTATGAGTCTCCTTCTCTTTACCTCTCCAATTCTCTCCCCTGTTCCTTGGTGGGGGGAGTGGGGG
>NW_010297878.1:0-220 GCF_000700745.2 Antrostomus carolinensis
GGGCTCGGTCCTGGCCGGGGCAGACCCGGGCAGTTTGCTCAGTGCTTTATACCCATCGTACTCCCCACACACTGGAAGAGAAGCAAAACCTCTGCCCAGCTCTTAGTCTCAGTACAGAAAAAGCCACCGGCTCCTGAGGACGGGCTCGCCTGGCCCGGCAGCAGAAGGGATAAACCGTTGCATGGACTGTTCTCCCCAAACCTTCAACTTTCCATATGAG
>NW_010297878.1:365-685 GCF_000700745.2 Antrostomus carolinensis
GGAGAGTGGGGTGGGGGCCAGCCCAGGACATCAGCCCCCCCGAGCCAGGGTTCAGCCTCACGCTTTCCCCAGCACTTCACAAGCCTGCTTGGTTTGTCCACTGCCTCCTCCCATACTTGGAATTTATGTAAATATTTATTTTTGTGTGAATACCATGAAGTAACAAATCTTCCAGGACATCAGCCCCCCCGAGCCAGGGTTCAGCCTCACGCTTTCCCCAGCACTTCACAAGCCTGCTTGGTTTGTCCACTGCCTCCTCCCATACTTGGAATTTATGTAAATATTTATTTTTGTGTGAATACCATGAAGTAACAAATCTT
>NW_010297878.1:773-15394 GCF_000700745.2 Antrostomus carolinensis
GTGAAAGTCTTAACGTTAAGGAAGGAGAGGCAGAGACAATCGCTGTCCCGGAATTCTCTCTCTGTGATATCCCACCCGAGTCGGTGCCTCCCTCCCCGGCAGAGGCCAGCGAGAACATTTAGCCATAAATTTTTCATCCAGTTTACTGAAAAAGAGGAAACCCAGGGGCTGACGGACAGATCGCCATCAGCTACAGTTTGTTTGAGGTTTTATTTATCCAAGTTTTAGCTGTCGTTACCAGGTCACCTTTGAACTTGTCTTGGCACGTACTGAAGTCGAGTAGCTCTTGCGCTTTGTTCGACTGCTGTAGAAGACAGACGGGGCTGGGGGCTGCGTGGGAAGGTGTCCAACCGCCTGCCCTGTCACAACAACCCATCCTCACAACCCGCAGCTGAATGGTACAGACAGATTTCCAAAGCCCCGGTGACAGCCACATCTGTGACAAGTTATGAAACAAACGGGATTGACTACGAGTTTCTGTCAGGGATCTTTCTGGGTTTTTTTTTTTTTCCTTTTTCTTTTTTTTCTTTTTTTTTTTTTTTTTTTGGTGAGCTGCAGCTTTACAGTTCCTCTGGAGCGAGCTCCGCAGACACCTCAGTGCTCCTCAGCTGCTCTGTGCTCAGCTGCGGCTCTGCTGTGCTCCAGGACTGTCTCACAGCCACATTCCTGCGCTCGCACAAGGCAGGACGGGGTCAGGAATTGTCAGGCCGGGTTCTCAACAAGAAGGAACGAGCAGGAGCAGAATACACCGGCTTTCCAGATATTCTGAGACGTGGAAAGAGAATGCTGGGTTAGCAAATGGTCTGGATGTTCTTGGTTTTGTGTAAGAAAAGCTAATCACTGGTCAAGAAAATATAGATTTTGTTTTTATTTAATTTAATTTTATTTTAAACACAACCATCCTGCCCTGGATGTGCAGTTCCCATGACGGTGTTTCTACATGGGAGAGCGTCCCCGGGATCACGAGCAGACGTAACTTGTACCTCCCCGATCCAAAGGGCCACGTCCCTCCCACGAGTGGCCGTCGGATTTAGTACCAGTTCATGAAATAAAAAAAAAAAAATAAAAAAAAAATGCTGCTTTGAACTCAGAGGGTTAATATACTTTTGATTTGTAATTTTTTGTAAAACTTTTTACAAGGTAGCATAGTATTTCACCAGAATACCAACTACAATCCGTCCATGGTCTGATTTTTATATAATTTAGTGGTGCTTTAGAAACTTTTTGTTTGGTTGTTTCGGAGCTGTACAGCTCAGTTCTTCGCCTGTATCTACCTAAGACCAATGTGAACCTTTGTATTTTTGCTCCTAATTTTGGACTCAGTGAAGTGTACTGTTTACATGTACAGAACTCCCGGCCCCTGTGTGTTCTGCAAGACCTGCTGTTGAAGAGGAAGATGCACCTCACCCAGTTCGTCTGCTTAACCGAGCCACAGCTTCACGCACCCACTGACACACGCACCTGCCCTAAGGAAGACCCCACAAAATTGAAACACCCTTTGAGCAATTTTGGGTTTTGCACAAGCTCTTGTATTTTTTTGTTGTTGTTTTTTTTTCCCGGTAGTCGATTTACGGATTTGGCTGCAATTCCAGTCGAGGGCTGAGCTGATGCTCAGTTAACGGAAGCACCAGAACTCCCGGTGCTGCTGTTTCACCGTCCTCCTCCCGATCCCGAGGCAGGGGGGTGATGGGCGCCGAGCTCAGCATAGGGTCCCAACAAGGCAGAGGAGCACCCGAGCCAAGGGGGGAAACGCTCATCAGCGTGATTGGAAACACAGTTCACCACCCTGGTGAAACCGCCCGAGCTGGCCGCTGATCTCGGATGGGAAGGGTGGGAGCGCGTTCCCTCGGGGGGCCCAGGGCTCCGCGGCGAAGCTCTTTGGGAAGCCCGTGCTTTCCCGAGGGCTGGGATAGAAGCATATGGCACTTAATCCAGCTTTTGAGGTGACACTTTATTGCTTAATCAATTGATTCATTTTGAAATGATATTTTTGCAGATAGGCACCTATGCAACTTAATGTGGCTCTTAAGCAGATGAGCACTTCCTCCTCAACGAGCTTGATAAGAGTTATTTGTGTTATATACTGTGGATTTTTCCAGTAAATGTGGCTTAATATTTTAATTCTTAGAATGTGTGTCTATTATATATGTGATGCAACTTAATTCTGTTCTGTTTGTGGAATGATTAGCACAGGCCAACTCCCTGTTCCCCTCACTTAACAAAGACCAATGAGCTGTTAATCAAGCTGTTATCTCCATGGTATTACTTGCTAAATGCACTGATTTCATAAGTATGTGGATTTTTTTTTTTCTTTTGGATCTGTATATCATATATAAGACTGAATCTACTTAATAAACACTGTATAACAAAAAGGGCTTTCTCCTCCACTCTCGAGCACCGCTGGGCGCTGCGGGCACCAGCCGCTGCCCCTGGCCCCGCGTTTGCTCCCCAGCCCCAGCCTACGCACCGGCCGAGATGTCGGTGCCGTTGGTCACCAAAATGGGATCTAAATTTAGGTGTTAAAAGGAAAAAAAAAAATTATCTTTCAATAATTTTGGCGTAAGCTGTGCTTTCCATTCCTGAACAGACAGCTGCGGGTACCATAGAGAGCAGCGTTAGCACTCACAAGTGGGGCTAGTCAAAAATTTTATGCTTAACTTATATTTTGACAAAATTAATTTCGTGAAGTGTCTGGTTTTTGTGAAGAAAAAAAAAAAATATGGAGTTTTCATTGAAGTTTGTGGAAAGTTCTCCCTCTCCCTCATGGAAAATACTGATTTTTCGTTCTCAGCTTTATTCACTAAGTATAATAAATCTTTGCATCCATAAAACGTTTATCTCAATGCACTGTGTAGAGACAATCTCCTGATTTGCATCAGTGGCTGATAGTCAGGAGGGGCCAGGGAAGGCGAATCCCATCGGTTTGTGGCTTCAGAGGAAACACTGCGGTTCCAGGTGGAAAACGTGGAAATGTTTCCAGGTGGAAACGTTGTGGTTCCAGGTGTGTCAGGGTGCTGGGACCTCCCCTGGGTTCACTGCTCAGTCGTGAGCGACGCCCAACGAGCCCCTCTGTGTGTAAACAGGGACCCGGGACAGCAGACCCCGAACGGACGGTCCCTGACAGCGACCGTGTGCGCACGCGGAGCTCCCGGCGGGTTTCTGCAGTGAACACAACGCAGGTGAAACAGCTTCTGTCTCCTGGCACAGGCAGGTTTAATGACATTAAGCCTCTGGAGAAGCTTTGCTCCCCAATTTCAAATGGAGGAAGGGAGTTGGCTGCCAGCGTGGGGTGTTCGGCCACAGCGCTGGGCAAACCAGCTCCAGCACCTCTGGCAATACCTGTCTCTGCTCCGCGGGCGAAGGTGGCTCGGCCGACTTGGGGAGTCCCCTTTGTCCACAGCGGCTCCACCGCGCAGCCAGGACACTCCAGAGCCCCGCAGAGCTGGACCCAAACTGCAGCCAGGCTGTGAGGAAGTTATTTATCAGATAAATATCAGAGAGGGAAAAAAAAAATATATATATATATATATTTACTCAGAAATTCTGACAGATTTTACTCTTGAAGCCTCCAAGCTGCTGTATTCTAGAGGGAACTAATCCCAACATCATCATCCACCACCCCAATAAAACAGAAAACTTGACGCCAGCGTTAGCGGTTTCAAAGCTCACCTAAACAACAGCTCTACTGAATTTTCCATTGCTTCTCTTTAGCATATTTAGATTATCCAGCCATGGGTAACCACGCCTGTGCTTGCAGACAAAGTCTGCCAGGGGCAGGAGAACATCAATGAGCTACCAAAACCCACCAGAGCTGGTGCCAGAAGAGCCGCTGCCCTGGCCAGGGCTCCAGAGCCAGCGCAGACCCACGGCCGAGGTCGGTGGTTTCTATGGGTCGGTTCTGAGCGCCGAGGGGCTGCAGCCGGGACCCGCGTTCACTCAGAGATAAATCTTGACTCCAAATGGGAGCGATGCAGATTTTAAACCATAAACCTTCTCCTGCGCTTGGGACGGAGCTTCCTTTGCACTCAAACACAGTGATGCTCAACTTTGTCCCCTTTTTCCTTCTCACCATGATTTTTGAAGTGAGGAGACAGAAGCAGCTGAGCTTTGCCGCTGCGCTCCTGCCCACCAACCCCCCTGCACTAGTGAGGTGGAGAAACTGGGAGAACTGGGCACCATCGCGGGGGTATTGCCACAGGGCAGCACTACAGGATGTCAGGAAGGTATAAATCACATCACCATAGGGATGGAAACGCTCCCACAGCCCCACTGCCCAGCTCGTGAGATCACATCTGCCTTGGGGACGATCCAAGCGATGACCCAGAACTGAGACACGTAAGAATTTGTGTTATTCGTTTAAAAAATGCTTCCTGCCTGGAAAAGAGAAAGGACATGGCCATAAACTAAGTTTACAGGTAGTTTCAAAAAGCAGTATAATGGGCATTGGGTTGTTACGCTCTTTGGAAAACATTTCCAGATTCAATTATCCAACAATTAAGATGGTGACACAGAACCTGTGTCAGGGCAGCAGCACGACCTGCCTGGTGACACCCGGACCTGCTCGGCCGGTCTCTGTCCCCTGGTCTGGGAGGTCCCAGACCCACACTGGTGCTTCTGGAGCCCTCGGGGTGTGTGTTTCCTGAGTGGCGGGTGTGCTGTCTTCAGTCATCTGCAAATGCATAAAAACCAGTTTAATGAAGTGGAGACAGCAACAGCCCCAGCTCCGAGCAGCTCCGGAGCACTCCCTGGTACCGGGGAAAGCAAAAGCAGCATCGCCTGAGCGAGCAGAGGGCACTGCAGACAGAGAGGATTGAAACCACCAGTGCAGGTTTTACAGAGTGTTTATTTTTCCAATACCACAAGGGACATACAAGAGCAGAACCCCCCCGAGGGCTCTGCAAACCAGAGCAGTTCACCTGTACAGGACAGTGGCCCCGAGGAGGCAGAGCCAGACCCCCCAGCTCCGCTCCCCATCTTTGGTAGCAGGTTTGGCGCTGCCGCCCTCACGCTGGGGCTGCAGCCCGGGTCTCTCTCCTTCCCACCGCGTGAGGCTGGCAGATGCATTTCCAAGACTAAGCTTCTTGCACCCCTCAGGCTCATCTCAAACAGGGACTTGTACGGTTAAAAAGAAGAAAAACAAACCAAAAAAGTGCGTGGTGAAGGGAGGATGGAGCCAGAAAAGGGATAAGAAGAAAAAAATCAAAACAAACCCTCCAGAATTCTTGCTACTCCTGCTTACACGAACGAGCAGATTTCTCCCCCACAGAAGCAATTCCCCCTCGGTAATCACTCCAGAGAGGAAGAGGCAGGTTTTTGCTCTCACGCTGGCTGCACAAGGACGTTCATCTCCTCGCGCTGCGGGCAGAGCTCTGGGAGATCAGGCACAGCAACAGCGGGCCACAGCTCCGAGCAGGGAGCGGTGACAGACCCTCAGCTCAGCAAGTCCCGTCAGGTCACCCTGGAGTCCACACATCCCAGTCCACGGCAGAGGGAGGCTGGCAGAACCGAGACACCTGTGCCTGTTGAGCCTCACGTTAGGCGAGAGAGAACACAGTGGCTCTGACTACAGATGCAGATTAATAACTAACACCACTTTAATGCAATACTGCTGCAGAGCCGGGAAATCCGGGGGGAAAAAGGAAAAAAAAGAAAAAAAGGAAAAAAAAAAGAACCCTTTATGTTCTATGTACATTACATCCATTTACAGTTGGCCAGTACTGTGTACAACATATAAATACATGATCAAACAGATGCATAGAGGATACTTACAGGAGCCAAATCATTCACTTTATACATCCAAGAATGAAAATATATTAAAAAAAAAAAAAAAAAAGGAAAAAACACTGCTTTGAATGGCAGATGATGGTCACACAGATGCACAGCTGGACGCTTGCAAGTGGTCAGATGCCGTCGTGTTAAGGTCCTTGTTGCAGGGCTGCAACGCAGAGATCACCGGCCACATAAACGGGCTTTGAGGAACCTCCGACGTGTCACACGTTTGTGGCAAGTTGGCCAAGAGGCAGATCCATGAGCTGGTCCAAGAGTTCAGCCAGTTGCCCAGGCCACACACCTTCCTGCAGACCACAGACAGCACCTGCTTGGCACCTGCCACTTTGTTTTTCTTTCTCTTTTTCTTGCATCCCCCGCGTTGGCTCCGTCCAGCCGATGCTTTGCTGTACACGACTCACCAGGCGGGTGCCTGACTGGGCACCGCGCTCCGCTGTGGCATCCAGGGACCGTAGGGAACCGTCACAGCAGAGCAGCTCCCTGCTCACGCTGCCTGCCCAGCGGGACGTCCCACACACACCAAGAATGGAGATGGCAGAAGGGGAGGAGTGGAAGACTGTAGGGCCTCACCTAGTGCAGCCCTGAAATAGAAAACACCCTGTTCCAGTTCCTTTGGATGTCAGGATTTCCTCGGCAGAGGGTCCAGGGATTGCCACAGCAGAGTGCCTCTCAGGCAGGCGCCAGCCTCAGCACGTGTTCCAGAGCACGGGCGGTGTTTCCACAGTAGCACGAAGCAGGAGGATGGCTCCGGTGGGGCGCAGCCCGCCCAGACTGGAGTGGAACCGTGAGCAGGAAAGGGTTTCACACTGTCGAGTTCCGTGGGAAGGCGAGTCAACGTTCCTCACCAAAACAAACTGTAACAGCATTTCTACTATAAACAGAATAGTATTTTGTGTACAGGTCTTAGGATCAGTCATTATCAAAATACACACACTGAATATGCAATTTGTCCCATGGCCATAATTTATTATCTCACCACAAGGCACAATACACAGAGCTTAGAGGGTCCTATACAGTCATCGTGACAAAAGGCCCCGCAGCCTTTACACATGATCATGGCTTTAAGGCTGCACGAGCACTTGAACGAGATCTCGTCGACACTGCTGCTGTCAGCAAACATCTGCACGGAGAGGGAGGCGTTGTGGCTGGCAGCAAAGTTCGCTTTGTGGGTTAGCTGCATCATGCTTCCAGCCAGACTTCTGGGAAAAGCTGGAGTGTTGGATGAATAATTAAAGCTGGTGGAATTCAGCTGCAGCTTAGAAAGCTTCCCATAAAACGCTTGCTTGATATTGAGCTGGGAGGGTATGGACGAAGGCTCCAGAGGGTGACTCTGTCCTTTTCCTGGTTCCCTTGAAAACTTAAAGAATGGCAAGTCCACGACCAGTGGAACACTTTGCACGTGCTCCGTCAGCTCCACGGGGGTTTGGGCCGCATCCCTCCGGTTCTCCGCGTCACTCTTGGCCGGGCTGCCACATGCCAACAGATTCTCATTTTTAACTCCTGCCAGGGTGTCCACGTGCTGCTTTGAAGTCCAGCCTTCCCTCGCCGCTGGCGTTCCTTCTCCTAACGCACCGCTCTTGCTCAGAGGAATCTCTTTGCTAGGGGACAAGGTTCCCATGGCTGCAACTTGATCCAAAGCCCTGGAGTGATGCAGCCTAACACCGGGGTTGCAGGGAAAACCAGAACCAAAGAGTTTTTTGCCTTGAACTCCAACATAATTTTTATTGACCGATGCACCTCCCGTCTGATTTAGACCAAGAGAAGTTACAGGTGGAGATAAAAACCGAGGCTCCGCAGAGGCATTCAGCTTCTCTGGACTTTTGTTTGTGATGACACTTGACAGCGGGTTGTGCTGTGGCACCTGATGGACCGTGGACAACTCCTTTTGCTCCTCAAAGCTACAGGAAGAAAATGTTCTTTCCCGAAGGCCCATATCTTCAGGCTTCTGAGAGGCACTTGCCACATTTACTGGTTGGTCTCTGCAGCTTAAAGCTGAGCCAACTTTGGAATGTTTTTCTGGAACAGACTGATCCTCCACATCCTCTGCTCCAGGCAACACTGCCCCTGATCCACACTTCTCTTCCTGGGGATCTATGGAAGATCTCATTGAGTGGAAGTCATCACTCCTGCTCAGGGCACTCGTCTTTATTCCTACATCTGGAGAAGATTCTTTGCCAAAATAGCAACTGTTACCTCTCTCCATCTGCAGGGAGAGGCTTTCTGACTGCTTGTCCAGCAGCGGCTGCGCCATTTCCAGCTTGACATTGGCGTGAGATACTGGGAGAACTTCTTCCAGTGGAAGGTTCCCCTTAAGCAGCTCCATCACCAAAGGGCTGTTGGTTTCAACAGAGGACACGGGTCGAGCAGAACCCGTCGGCTGCTCGGGTGTCTGGGGCAACGGTGCATGTGGTGCCCACCTCTGAGATGGAGGTGGGGCGCTCATCGCTGTGACCGCAGGGAAGTCCACAACACAGGCCAGACTACCTGTTTCCACAGATGACTTTGATCCAATCCTATCACACATCTCAGTGCTGCTGTGACAGGAGGAGTCTTTTCCAGACACTTCCCTAGAGCTGACACTTCCAAAGCATCCATCCATCTCTGCATTCTCATCAGCTACATCAGCTTCAAAATCCGAAGCAGTCTCTGTTGTTTCACTGTGTGGACTCTGTACTTCACCATCTCCATTCCCATTGGACTCTCGAGTCTCTCTCACTGGTTGATGTGCATCTTCTGGTTCTGTTCTGGGGCAGTTCTCCCTCAGCTGCACAAGTTTTTCAGAGGTTTCCAGCCTGTTCTGAGAAATGAAGTCACTGTGTGAAGAGGGTTTCACCAGAGACTCTGTACTCTGTTCTTCACTCCTTGGTTTGCTGTCACCCCCTGTCTCTGCCTGCAGGTGGGAAATGTCGTACCGTGCAGGGACCGCGTTCTCCACTCCAGCAGTTTCTGTTTTGGAGTCACCACTATCAGCAACACATTTTTCCACAAACGTTTCAGATCCATTAAGTCTGACCCTAGATACCATTTCTGGCTCATGGCATTGTTTACCATCTGATGACAATTCTGGCAGAAGAGCAGGACAATTGGAGGAATTTTCCTTTCCATCAGAATAACCCAGCTGCACAGCGGGAGCACCAGCATCTCTGAGTTCTGACACAACCCTGTCTCCCGCAGGACCGATCCCAGCTCCCTGCACCTGAGAACACGACAGACCGTTCACGGGAGGAACCACACATTTCAGCTTTGTACTCTGCCTCTCCTGTGATGCAACACAAGATGGGGTTTCGGTCCTTGGGTCACAGGGGAGCTGCTCAGGGCTCTCCTCCTGCCTCTCAGAAGTTGCATTGTCTAAGGACGACCCAGTCAAAGCATCACAGAACTGCCTTCTAGGTGAACCACCACCAGGCTGAGCGGCCCCTGAGCCAGTGCCTGCAGAGCACTCCACAACACTTCCCTCGCTCTTTGAAGAGAGGAGGTCTTGTCTGGAAGAGAGGAAGGCGATCGTGTTGGCCTCCTGAGCAGCCACCTCTGGGTCAGTCTTGTCTCCGTTCAGATGGAGAGACGACAGTAATTGTGTTCGTTGTAGATCTGCCGAACGCTTTCCATGAGTTCTCCTTGATCTCCTGTGCTCTGGACGGCTGCTGGATTCTCCTCCACCACCTCCTTCGTCGGTGCTTCTCCCTCCACCTGGGCCACCCCCACCTCCAATGGCAGCTGTAGCAGCTTCTCGCTGGGCTCGGGCTTGCAGAGCACGGGCTTTAATGTCTGCGAGTGTTCTGGCCCCGGTCCTGCCCCGGCTGGAGGGCTCCGTGTTGGGGATGATCCTGGGGCATATCTGGTAAGCGGGCTGACCTTTAACCACCCAGGGTGGTTTAATACGTGAAAGTTGAATCTGAAACAAAGGGAAAAGCAATTAGTTCTAACATCAGACAGTGAAATGCATCTGTTCATCACAATTCTTACCATAAGAATTCAATAAAAGTTTAAAATTCTGATCTAAACCCAAATTTTGACAGAGAAGTAGCATCCTCCCCACAACCTCTGCTTATGTGCTCTGTCACGCGATAATAAAGCTCATTTAGTGTCAACACTGTTTTACCAGAGCCCGCTGACAAATATGAAATGATTTGCATTCAGATCTCCAGAAATCAACCCGGTCTCCTTCACGTCAGGATGACCACCCTAAGCTAACAACATAGACACCTCCAGTCAGAACAGGAAAAGTCAGGAGGAATATTAAGGTTCTGCCCAAAAGGGAAGGAACAGAGAAACCACACAGGATAAAGAACAGGATTTGAAGGCATCTCCTGCAACAAGTCAGCTGCTTTCAGGAAAAGTGATTTCTGTATCCACAGAAATGCAAACTAACAGAGTGAGTCAAGGTTACCCCATGCTCTCTGCAAAGACCTTGGAATGATTTTCCATTCTTTGCCTGTCTAAATAAGATAGTGAACAGTGGTAATCAGAGGTACTTAGCCAGCTCTGCCAATGAAACCCTGCCACTTCTCCTCTCAAGATGACAACACTTGACATTTTAATAACGTTTCGATGCTACTGAGCATGACAGCCCCGAGATACCAAGCAGCTCTAATTCTCTTTCCTACCCGGATGGGTGGGACTTTTGGCTCCTCTTTAGTAGGCTGTGGCTTTTCTGGGTGAACACTTTCAATTGTGTTACGAAAGGACTGACGATCTTCAAGCCGGGGCTTCTTTTCGGGGAAGGACGCGGAGGCAGCCTCCTCAAAGCATTTCCTCTTCTGGTCCTTGGACTCCCGAGCAGAGTTCTCCTGGGGCAAACTGGGAATTCTGTTTGCAGCTGCCAGTGATGGATCTTCTGATTTACTGTGCAATTTGGAAGTCTCTGGAGAGAGGTGCAATTCTGAACTCTCTGGCTTCAGTACTGCAGTCGAAGGGCTCGTCATATCATCTTTCTTCAGGTCTATCTCAGGCTTTGTCTCTTTAGGAAGAGAGGAATCTGGTCCCACAGAAGGAGCCTCTTTGGAAGCCTCCGTTTGCTCAGGTTCTCGCAATTTGTACAGGCTCCTCCTGGCTCGGCATCGCAGGTCGGCCCGGGAGCGTTTCTTGAAGTGCCCGTCTCTCTGCCGCGTAGAAGGACCACGCGGCAGTCTTGCTTCTCCTTTAACAGACAGTCCTGTCCTGTTCTCAGCATCCTCTTGCACTGAATTCTGCTCCTGGGATTCTTCCTGGGTCAAGCCCAACCTATGAGGCAAACATAAAAACTAGCTAAAAGCTAAAGCCCATCCTGATTTAAGCATTTCATCTTTTACTTGTAGCTGTACTATCACCACTATACAGAGTAACCTACAGGTGACAAACCAGACTCATCAAAACCTCATCAAGTCAGTCTGCAATGAGACAGCCTATACATTTGGCTATACATTACCACATTACTATCACAGGGGATGAGAAAAGTAAGAAAATACAAAGCTTTGTGATGGAAAACGAGTAATATTAACTTGTCCTTGAAACAAAACAGACGGGCTATAAAATTCTGCTGTGGCCCAGCCAATTCCACAAAGGATCTCCCTGGAGCAACAGTCTGAATGATTCACCCCACAACCTGTACTTTTCAAGTTTATGTTGCATCTCCTCAGGTGTCTCCAAGCAGAAACACACTCTGGCACCTGCACAAACACAAATACAACAGGATAGATGAGGTAAAAATTCTCACTTTTGCCCGTAGTAGTCCTCAAAGAACTTCTCCTTCCACTGCTCCACTCTCTTTTCCTTTTCCATCTCCTGGCGAATTCGAACTTGCATCTCATGGGTGAATTCACCTACGTGGAAGCAAGAGACTGAAATTCAGTTCCAAAAGCCCCTGATTCTACAAATGCAGCCTTTAGTGTTTAACAGTACAGCAGCTATACAGACGAGGGACAGACTTCTGTTATCGCCCTGCTCTCCGCTTTGCTATGGATCCACAGGCTGCCTGCAGCTCCTTAAGGGCAATGGTCACACAGCCTCAAGCAAGTAAAAAAAACATTAATGTTTTCATAGAATCACAGAATAATTTGGTTGGAAAAGACCATTACAATCATCTAGTCCAACTGTAACCCCAGCACTGCCAAGTTCACCACTAAACCAGACACAGGCCACCATTTAAGGAAAGGTAAGTCTGGCACTACTTTACCCCTCCACCACTTCGTTCAGAAGGTCCCACGGCACCAAATGAAAACACATCTTTGATTTTAAAGAAAAAAAGAAGAAGAAAAGTTGGGGGCAACATAGCCAGATACACTGCAAAGCTGGACTAAATTCCTGTTTGCTACCTGTGAAAGAAAAAACAAAACATCCCATGAAATTAGTACCTATTCTCCAGCCACCGAGGAAAGCAAACCCACTTACCATCAGCCAGTCGCTCCCTCCAGCTCTGCGCAGCGTGGGTGAAGAATTCATTATTCAGAGCACTGCCACTGAGACGCATCAGCCCGTCAGCCCCAACCTAACGGGACAAACCCAGGACAAACAGAAAACGTTTGCTCCAGCAAGAGGCAGCGCAGTGAACGGAAAACACCCACATGCTGCACCCTCATACCTGTCTGTCGACCTCTGGGAGGAGGTAAAGCAGCTGCTGCTGGAAGTGCGATGGGAGCGCGTTGAAGGTTCTGGAGTTGATCAGAGCTCGCAGGTTTGTATTGACAAGGATGGAACCGGGTGTTTCAAAGTCAATATCCTCACCCCGGTTTCGTTTCATTTGTCCTGTAGCATAAGAACAGGCAAATAAAATAAACGTTGTTGTACAAAAGTATTTCAGCATTATGGGCAAGAAATTCACGTCAAACTACTGCAGCAAAGGAGCAAGACAGATGAGAAAAGACTTGTATTCAAGAACGAAGAAAGACTCTCAGACACACTAATTAACAGACGTGCATCTGGAATTTTGCTAGGTCACATTTCTGTTGTTTCAGGTACGAGTCTCAATGCTGCTCTTTGGACTAGGCAAATAATTGTCTCACTAATGTTCAGGGAGGAAGGTCTGGCTTGCGAGCCTCATACCCCTTCTGAAGGGGGAGAACCTTGGTGTTCTTTTCTCAGCTATACAACAACTTCAACACTGCCTGCTTTTATGGCCAGTTATTCTTGTAACTTCATTCAGAAGCACCTACCAGCCGTGGGCTTTCGGATCCCCCTCAGAAGCTGCGGAGGGTCCCTGTTTATTTCTGTTCTACTACGCAAGGTGGCTTTGCACAGGGCCAAAGAGCTGCTGCTGCTGCTGGATGTGCTGCTGCTCTCCCCATCAGCATGCCTTCCTGAGAAGCCTAAAAGCAAAACAATGTCACAAAAATAGGCAAAAAAGAGCAGAAGCCCAACTTAACATAGAATAATTATCTGCTAATAAAAGACCCAGTTACAGGTTATTGCCCAGTAACCACTATTCTGATGGAGTAAAACATACACAACTCTATACAGTCACATGTATTTTCACCAAGTGTTAAAGAAATCCTTGGGCAAACTTACAGATAATGAGGGACTACTGATTAAAAGTTATCTATGCACTAGTCATTAGAAAACCACCACAACAAAAGCAATGCTCACCGGAGGCAGACTCCATGTGTGCCCCGTTTACTTTCAGTGGTGTTAAGACAACACGTGGCAGCATCACACCAGTCTTTTTCTTTTGTTTGGTTGTCTGCAGTCCAGAAAAAAAATCAAAAACAAAACAAAGGAACAAAGACATTATGGAGGGGTAAAATAATCTTCTAAGCAGCACTGCCTCGGTTAAAGACCTGCCTAGCTCCTAGGTAAATCTTCAGGTATCATTACACTTATGAATAGCAGAGAATTCAAAATCACCTTCCTGTACACGATCCCTCCCCATCCTGCAAACTCTCCACCGAAGGAGAGAGCCCCGTAACTCTCTCTGAGGTTCCTGTGCACAACCCATCCCTCTCATGCTCACCCAACCATCACACAGTAATGAAAGTCCCCTTGAGAGGCTTCACGCTGCCCACTAGTCCCACTTTCTCCCACCTGGGAGGCGGTTCTGCAGCTCTCCCTGGTCGTAGCGGGTCCCTTGCTCTGAGATTCAGTGGAACACGAGGCATTAGAGGAGGTTTCATCAAGAGACACTGAAAGAGATGGGCGCTCAGTCAGACACAGAAGTAGATCCTATAGTTTAAGATCAATGTCATTAGACACTTACCATCATTATCACCACTCACAGTGCTTGCTTCATTGGACTCGCAACTTTCTGCGTCTGCTGTATCCTCCAGCTCCTCCCCTTCTGGCACAGACAGATTCCGAGACCACTGCAAGGCATCCTTCTAAACGGGCAAACAGAACCGGGATGGCTACAGTCCTCCCTCCCAGCCACGGTGACTTAAACCAACAGGAACAGGCTGTTTAGTGGATATAGTTTTCATTTTTTTCATCTTCCCTATTTTAATCCTTGATACAGAAAGGTATTTTAAAGCATATTTGGGCTTAGAGTGGAACAAAAGTCATCTAAACTACCAGCACACTTCACAGACACCTCTTAGATGAGTAACTCAAACACATCCAAGATACACAAGGTTAATAATTTGTCACACTCTTCTTCATCTTCAGCTACAAGTTTTTCGGACCAATTTAATTTACTGGTTGGCTGTGTTCCCTCGTGGCTGGCAGGGAAGGAGTGAAAGGAACTGTTTTGATAAGCAGCCACCTGAGCTGGACACCAAGTACTGGAATAAGAGGATTTATCTTGCTTGTGGAATTCAAGAAATAATAGGGGTGGGTTTTTAAAGGAATTGATCATATAATTGATGATATATATGATGAATAGAGCCGAAAGGTACAAGCTCTAACGAAATAATGAATTCCAGACACTCTTT
>NW_010297878.1:15434-21971 GCF_000700745.2 Antrostomus carolinensis
TGCCCAGTGACAGCTGAACACTCAGCTGTGCATCACAAGCAGAACCCGCACCTCAGCCCTCAGCTGAGGGCAGGAACTCGGCGTTTACCTTGAGCGTGAAGAGGCTGATGCGTCCGGGCAGTTTGTAGAAGAGCCCGTCACCTCCCCGGGAGTTGGAATGGAGCATGGCGTTGAGGCAGGCGAGGGGAGAAGTGCCACTGGAACACAGCAAGGCAGAGAACAGCACGTTCTAAGAAATGGCTTTATCAAGAAAACAGCCCGAGAGATGTGTTTAAATGGACACCGTTTAACTGACTGAGGGGAACGGAGATGATGCTCGTTAACTTTATGGGTCGGGCCCCTCACTCAGAACAGAATTAGCATTTTCCTTTTTGACCTGTACATCAGCCTCCTCACACCACAGCGAAGCAATCAGCAGTAAACAGGAAATGTTATGCCAGTTTTAAAGTTACTCTCAGCCATTTTTAGACATTGCTAATTTTTATTACCCATTTCCTTCCTTTCTCTTCTCGAAGCTTTCAGAGTTGGATTAATTTTAGAGAAAAAAAACCAAAAAACCCAACCAACCCAAACCTGATTTATTCAGCAATAAAGATGTAAACAAAACCAGCATAAATTGTAGACATACGTGTTTCTGGAGTGTCTTCCCTGACAGAACTGCCCTAGCAGAGTTAGATACAGAAGGTCTGGTGCACTAATTTGCCAAGTGCTATGTAAGTCCCTGGTTAAAGCAACCATCCTACGCTCACACGGACACGTAATCTCGTCTGTGCCACGTAATCTCATGTTTTCCAACACGTCACACATGTACATGCAGAAAGTTACCTGGAAGAGACATTAAAGCAGCATCGATTTCATTATGATTAAAAGTGAAACTGAAAACTGGACCCAGACAAAATATTTCAAAGAAAATAATTCTCAAATTGAAAACTTAGAACAACTTCTGTTCCCACCCTGAATGTGTTTGGGTTTTTGGACATTTCCTCACAAGCCTTGACAACAAAATTACCCTGTATCACTTGTAGATCCTATGACAGAAATTTCCAGCCTCTGTCCTGGTAGACAGTGTTTTTCCTTCTGTGTTTACCAGAGCGCTCCAAGCACACTAACCAGTCACAGGGCACACTTTAGAACAGCAAAATAAACAGTTTTCCCCAAAACGAGGAAAAAAAGCAAAGAGTTAAAACTCTCCTAGAAGCTAGAACTCAGCAATGGGGTTCAAGTGCCGTGGCTCGAGCGTCAGCCAGGCAGGACCACCGGTGCCAGTCGTAAGGAACACGGCTCTCCCGCCAGACCAGCGTCACCCCAACCAGTACTGACTCAATGGGAAAAACAGCTCGAGCCACAGAGTTATTTCCTTCAGGAGTATTTTCAGTGTTTTCCTTCCGGAAATGGAGTCTCAGGAAGGGCCTCTGTACAGGCAGCAGCAAAGCCCGCGGTGTATGGAGCCAGGCGGGATCACCGCTTTCATTCTGTGAACAATTCCACTCTGAAGAAAACAGGCTTGTCTTAAAGAAGAGAATTAATGTCCAGGGAAGGAAAAGCAGATATCCCGAGGGAAAAACACTGACCTTTACAGGAACGACTGAGCTCTGTGGGATTTAACTTCACACACGCTCCAAGGTTTGGTCTTTAGTTACATACCGTGACAGGTCACTTATCAAAACTGGGAGAGCACCAAGATAATGTAAGTGTGTGAAGAGAGACCTGCTGTCACCTTTAGCAGAGGGCAGGCTGTGCACACAGACCTTCACCTGGCTGCCTGAGTAAAAGGACTGATGCAGGAAAGGTGCAGAGTATTGACTGAAACAAAGCTAAATGAGGGTCCTCATTAAAAGCCCATCTGAATTCTACTCAGAGCTGTGAAACCTCCTCCCATACCCAAACCAGGGAAGATCTCCTGGGCAAGGATCTCAGGTGGGTGTTCTAACAGCTCCGGTATCGATGCAGCAACGCACGCCAGCATCGTCCCTCTCCAAACAATGGCAACTCCCACGCACGACACCTCTGTGTGCATCACCAATTTTCACTATTCAAACCATCACAGCTGTTTCCCCATTTCAGACACAAACAAGGAGCAGAAACAAGCTAACATTTTGAGTTGTTGTGTCCCAGAAGAAATTCATTTACCTTCTGTAGCTGGGTACAGAGCAGGTTCAGGGAACACGAACAGCACGGTGGAAGCAGTGCAGAGTGAAGGTGAGGGGGAAGCAGGACTAGAATCAGCCCACGCATCTGGATTCCCCAGAAGTCAATCAATGGGCAGCAGCCAAAAGAGACTTTTTCCTGCCACTGGCAAGCCAAACTTTCTTCTTTTTTTTTGCCATGCAGCACTGAGGCAGTTGGACCACCACAGTTACCTACTTTATTTCATCTTCAAGACACTCTGGATTTCTCTTCTACCACTGCCACAGAAACAATGGAAGTTCACAGGAATTTAACCAAGGAAAACAGCCTCCCATTCCCATGACAGGAAAACAGCCTGTCATTTCCGAGGCTCTGTATTAGGCTCTTTTCCATATGAAGCCCATGTGGAGATGGGCATCTCCTCCGTACAATGTCCAAAGCCACAGCAGTGTGAGCCACACTACCACAGCGCTCAAAAACCTGAGCGGAAGCCAGTAGAGTAATAAAAAACAAAGAAGACTTTCCTGAGTCTCCTAAAACATAATATCTGCAGAAATGAAGCATCAGAGGAGACAAAACTTAAAACGTTCTCAAACTGGAGCCACAATAGCAGAAACTATTGGGAGCTACTTATGAGAGAACCATACAAGTGGTAAGTACAACACAATGCAGGAGTCTGATCTGCAATAGGCGTTTATTTTACAATAGATGGATGAAGGGGACTCTGTATGTTACCAAAAAACCCAAGAACAGCTTCCAGTTATTGTCAAAGAAAAAAAAAACCCCACAACCGGTATATAAATGTCTATACTGTCATCTGAAATTACTGTGCTGGAAAGAGAAAAAAGGAAGAAGAAAAGTGGGCTGGAGATGAGACAGAATTGCAGGAAGCAACAAAAGCCTTCACACGCAGCCTCCCCCAAGCTCTACACTATGTTTTAGACAAGATCATCAATACTAACCTCATTTCCTTTAGTCCTTCAGCCTCTATGACCTGCAGAATCTGTTTTGGGGTCATAGGAGCATCAGAGTAATTTTCCAGCACCTGAAAAAACAGAAAGACCACGAGTCATTACAGAATTTGCTTCTGCATTCACAGAACTACTCCAGAGGCTGCGGTTCAGATCCAGTAATAAGCCTCTTGAAACTTTATTCATCTGCAAGAGACATACGCTAAAAATTCCAGGCTACCTCAAGATTCCATCATGGTAAGCATCACAAAAGGCTTCCCTGAACCTGGTCCCCAATTAACTGAAATACAAACACAAAGGAGAGAAAAAGCAGCAGAATTTGGCCTTGACCCCATAGCATGAAACCAACGGAGGCTTTACCACAGACTTCAATGTACATCAGACCGAGCTGCTGCCACACGCAGCCTTCAAAACCGTGCAGTGGCTGGTGACCGTTAATGACTTAAACGTTCTCCCTGCCACACACCTTCCCACCTCTCACTGAAGCATCCAGGATTTTCTGGCCAATAAAAGTATCACCGTATAACTCTCTAATTCATAGCGTACCTTCCCTGGATTACAGCACGCATTTCATCAGCACTGCATCTCCAGACAGGCACCACGGATGAGAGTCAGAATTCTTGTCAGACAAGGACAGAATTCAGAAAAGGACAATAACAGGAAAGCACGTGGAAAAAAATTATGGCTAGAGACACTAAAAAGATTTGGACTGCTTGGCTTTGAAAGAAAATGAGTCAAGTCAGATATTAAAAAGGCAATACAATAAAGAACAACTCATCCTCCCCTATATTACATGAAGAACAGAACTGGCACTTTTCTGTGAAGAACCAGAGGTTGCCATGTTGGGGTTCTTGTTGGTTTGGGGTTTCTTTTAAAGTCTGTGGAACTTTTTGCTCCAAAATGTCTAGAAACAAGAACTCAAGGATTCAAACAGAGGACCGGACATTTCTGTGGATAAGAAGACTACCCACATAAACAGGAAACAAGGAACAAAAATAAGCTGCCGTGGATGTAAACCGCGATGTTTCTTTGGGAGCAGATTACCCCACAGCTGCCGAACAGGCGGCGGCTCCTGCGCCTTCCAGGGAAGCAGACGGGAGAAGCTGCTCCCTGAATGCAAAAGACACTGAACTCGACAGGCCTCGGGGTCTGATGGAGCAGAGACTGTGCACGAGGCACAGGACACGGCCCGAAACACCCCAGGAAAGCAGCGAGGGGTACTCACTCGGGTACTTTTTGCTCCTGTGATGTGAATTCCCCTAACGCCAGGGCCACAGCGGCGCGCAATCCTGACTTCATGTCACCACACTTGAGAGGAGTCAGTGACACGATGTTGTCTCTCGGTTTGACTCGTGTGAGATGCCAACGGAGGAACCCAAACGCCCCATTTATATCAGCAACATCTAGAACTGAGTCACTGCAGCACCGTGGCAAGGCACAAAGCCTGCAGTCTGCCTTCTGGAGTCCCATGAAACGGACCTTTGGAAGAAAAAAAACAAAACCCAAACCAAAAAAACCCCCCAAAACCCCCACAAAAATGTTGTGCAGGGCACCATTTGCATCTCCTATCATCTCCAACCTCCACAAGTAAAGAAAAACCCAACTCATGTCACTGTAGTTCTGCACTTCAACTATATTTTGTGACAAAAGGAATTGCACAGAATTGCCTAGATTGGAAAAGACCTTTAAGATCATGATTTCTTAAATCATATCTACCCAAGATGTATTTCTCAGATGCCTGAAGATCGTAAGCATTGGTGGTGCTAAGCTGGTAGG
Organism: Antrostomus carolinensis; assembly: GCF_000700745.2. NCBI lineage: Eukaryota > Metazoa > Chordata > Aves > Caprimulgiformes > Caprimulgidae > Antrostomus > Antrostomus carolinensis. The sequence continues at coordinate 20,309 of NW_010297878.1, forward strand.
GGATAGAAATGAGAACGACATCACCTGAGACACAACACAATGAAAACACGAGGAGTTTAAAGAAAAGATCAAAGAAAGGGATGAGCTGTATTCAGAGAGAGTAAACAATTTTAATTCCAAGTCAATACAGCTCCATCACGCTTTTTCCTCCACTAACCAAATAACCTCCACAGGTTACGACATTTCCGCGCCCCCGTCGTGAACCGTCACCCCCCGTCACTCCCGGGGAGCAGAGAGCTGACGAGGGGAAGGACATCACCACACACGAGGTCCACAAAAGGGAACAAGAAACGAGGAAATTCTTCACAGCTTCTAAAACCTCTCTCGAGCGGCAGACACAGCCAGCAAAATACACAGCCTGAAACCGAGCATGAGCGAGCATTTACATAAAGATAAAAGAACCTGTGCTCAGGGGAACAATTCCCATCACCAGCTATATTAAGTGTACAGACTGCTTAATGGAAGAACTTGGGGAGAGAAGATCTGGCAGCTTTAGCTGCCCCAGCCCAGTCTCCAGCGCTGGCCCTCCAGCCCTCTCCAACCTCCCACCTGGACCTACCACTCCAACAACGTTCCCTCTTCCTTAACCCCAAAAAAGAGGCCTTTACCCCCTCCACTGTTCACAATACTGTCAAGGGTTCCTATGCTCCTCATTAGGGAAATTTACATCACCCCCCTCAATTAATTTACTAGACACCCAGCTCTGGCAGCACGTGTTGAATAGTCCTACAGCTCTGGGTGTTCAAATCCATCTCTAAAGGCTTATTTCACGGAACGTGCTCAGCATCAGCTCTGTGGGAGCAGCAGCACTGAAAAGCACTTTTGCCTCCAATTCTCAGAAACATCGAGAGGAATACAAAACACAATAGCGTGTCAGAAAGGAAAATTAAAAGCAATTTGACAGGGAGCATGTGTAAGGCTCCTGTTAAAAAAGATCTATTTTTAGTGGATTTACAATCAGTCCTGCAAGCTGGAAGTGCAGCTACGCGACTGTCGGGCTCTCTAAGTGGATAATCCAGTACGAGATCGTTCTATTTCTGGTTCATCAATGGCTCTAAGATGCTGCTGAGGCTTAGACATCCCATGCACCCACCGTGCCTGAGGTTCTGCCCAGAAGATAAGTGAGAGGAACTGCATGAAGAGATCCCTTCTCCATCACACAGGAAGGCGAGCAGGTGTATTAGGAGATGGGTTTGGAGTCACAGTCCTGTGTGCTGCTTTGGGCAGCCCAGAAATACTGATTTTTTTCACCTGTTAGAGCTCTGGATATTTGAATGAGGTGACTCTGTGCAAGGTCACCCAGCAATGCCTCTGGCCCCGAGGTCACCTACCAGCAAAGCATCCCAGCCACCTGCAGTGACACGCTTGACTCACAGAACCAGGATCTCAAAGAGAAATGCCAGAAGTACCAGACTATGAGATTCCTGCAGCGAAGTTATGTCCTTCTCCAGTTTTTCAAGCAAAGTCATGTGGGTCCAAAATATTATAGTTTACACACAAAAGATTATGCAAGTTGCTGGAAGACAGATGCTTGTCTGGTTAGGTTTCCTCTTGGCAAGCAGTAAGAAAACACTCCGATAGCCAAACGAGTCTTACTCTGAAGGAGCTCCAAGACCTCACTGAGACACCCTCAGAACCAGACACGAGCCTCAGCTGGACTCAT
>NW_010297878.1:21983-22985 GCF_000700745.2 Antrostomus carolinensis
TGCTCCAATACACAACCTGTCCAGGCAAAACCAAACTACACACACACACAGAATAAAACCCAGGCAAATGAAATGCCCTCGAGCCCTATAAATCTCTTTCTACAGACGCGGATACGCTACACAACGAGGACACCCACATCCTCATGAGCTGAGGGGACACGACAGCCCCTCATGACAGGTCTACGGGATGGAAAGCGCAGAGATCCGCTCACGCCGGCCACAGGCAGCCGGATCATCTCTTACTCCCCGCACTGGCACTCGTGTACCTGCACAGATCTGCGTCACCATGTCACCGAGAGACAGCAGAGGCCAAAGAGGCGAGCTCCTTCCAGCCAGCGCGGAAGCCGAGAGCAGTGACCATCGGCACGTTGTGACAAGCAACAAACCTGAACAGCTCCAGACGCAGCCCTTCAGCGAAACCACTGACCAGTTCACACTCCCTGGCTGAGAGACACTCCAGTTATTTTTCTTTTTATATTCATAAACCGGGTTCAAGAGAGATCTGATTGAAACGCTTCGCAGAGAGAGAGAGAGATCACCCTTCTCCCACCGCCGCGTCCCAACAGCCCTCCACGAACACCAGCACAGCAGCCTGGGGTCCGTGAGCTGCAACCAGCAGATTCTCCAAACCAAACAGACCAAGACAACCCGCAGCGACGGCTCCTACAGACACAAGCGACACGGTAACGGCGGCGGCGCTCATCCTGCGGCTCAGCACCGGCACCCACCGCTCCCACCGCCCGTGTTTCAGGCATCGGCGGTGCCTTGGGAACCGCTGGCGCTTTGGGCACTGCCGGTGTTTGTGGCACCGTTGGTGTTTTTGGCATCACCGGTGCGTGGAAGGAACCTGCCACCTCTGTCACCACACCAGAAACTTTTGCCAGCAGCGCTGCCCACGCCCCGGGCCAGGCCCCTCTCCCGGAGCCTCCGGTTCCTCCTGCTCAGTCTCAACTCATCTGAAAGGAAGAAAATGAACCGTTCCCGCCCGTACCGGGCTGCGGC